>NC_135492.1:49974316-50231816 GCF_052094955.1 Ictidomys tridecemlineatus | reverse complement strand
GAAGTGTAGTTCAAGGGAAACTGAGTTCTCCTAATACTAGGTGATGTCAAAATTATACATTACACTATTCTAGGATGTTATTGTTTGGATTCATAATCACATTTAACACTAGGCAATACCTCAGTGCCCTGTAGGTCTCCAGCTACTGGAAACATTTTTTTACAGACATGAAAATTCTTATTTGGTCCCATCTAAGCCATCTGAGATGACTTCTGGTTTTTTTGGTCTCTTCATCTTGGGGAAAAAATAATAAAATAATAATAAAGATGTTGGTAGAGAGGGTGTAAATCCCATGCCATCTGCTTATGTTGCTAACAGTTTTCACCTCGGTCACACCAGGATTTACAAAGCAATTTTTAGCATTGAGGGGCTCCAACCTCCACTACCTGCTGTTTGACATCTCACGTTCTTCTTTTCATGTCCTGAGGGTGATGTGGTTGTAGGCAGATGGCAGGGTACAGGGCTGAATTATCAAGAAGATGCATGTAGCACAGATGTGGGAAACTGGCTCAGGCACCAAAGTGGCTTGTTGATTAAACTCAAGGGCAGCCTTCAAAGCAGAGCGTATCCTCTCTCTGAATACATTTTACCAACCATCACTGGGTAAAATACAACTCTTTATTAAAATGTGTGTATAGAATAACTTGATTAACCTATGAATTCCTCTAATTAGTATTCATCACGAGGTGACCATAAATTAGTCTTGTGACCTTTTTATAATAGGGTAATTTTTCTCATGCATTTGAATTTCTAATGATTTTGTGATGCTATCAGGAATTGCACTGTAAGTACACTAATTGACAGTTTTCACACTATTGGTAACTGAATTAATAATTAAACTACAGGTAATCTGTATCCAGTTCCTTATTTCTGGTTTGTCAAGTCCTGGTTTCCCGAATAATTTTGGAATACCATTTCCTCTTGCAGAGTTGACGATGAATAGGAAGTGGCAGAAAAACATGACAGAATGAATGGCAGATGAAAATCCTCTCAGGGACAATCAGCTGTGGATGCACTATCTGCAGACACCACGGAAAGATTCCCAGATTCCTCCTACCATGAAATAAGTTTTCCTCTTATGGCATCAGATAGATTGAGACTGCTCTTGATTTGTAAAGTAGCCCAGGTACTGCTGATTTTTATAAATTATCTGCATCCAATATTTAAAAGAATTTGAATAATGTATACAAGTTCCCTACATTGGGATACTTATTTAGGCTCTTTCTATGTCTATCTCCCTAATTTATTTAGGGGGAAAACTGCTGGGTTTTTTTTTCTTTCTCTTCTTCTTTTCAAGAAAAAGAAAGTTACAGATTTATTTCACCAAGAGAAGAGATTTTAATACAATTTTATTATGGCTAATAATAGAAAACTAGAACTCAATGCAAAACAAAAAAGCAGTCACTGCTGTCTATTACTAAATAGTGTAGCAGTAGTTCTTATAGATCATGTTGCTGGATATAGGAAAATATAAAACCAAAACCAAACACAAACAAAAATCTCAATTGTTGGTTCTAACCCCACAACCTCTAAATCCCCAAATGAGAGATACCTTTCTCATGTGGGACCCTCACAACCCCTCAAGTGTTCCCTGCATGGAGCTGGCAGAACATGGTGGGGGTAGAAGAAAGCTGTGGGGCATATATGACATCGTTCATAACTGGAAGCTGTATAGAACATGTAACCATGTTCCTTTACGCCTTTCAAAGAAATTCCACAGCTCTGGATGAATCTACAAATGCTAGGCAAGTGCTTCGCCACTGAGCTGAACCTCTAGGCCTTTTTTGTTTTTATTTTGAGACAGGGTCTCCCTAAGTTGCTCAGATTGGCCTCCAACTTGTGATCCTCGTTTCTTCATCTTCTGGGTGGCAGAGATGACAGGTATGCGCCACAGAGCCCAGCACCACTGTTTCTTTATATCTTGGTATTTCCATCTCATTGTGACTACGAAAACAGAAGCATGACCACAGGGATATTGGAGAAGTCACAGCTTATTGAGAAAGAAAAACACCAAACTGTTGGCGAATCCCATCTCTACCTGTTAGTGTTGTGCAATTTAATTTCAAAATCTGAAAATCAGTTCTTGACAAAGTTTTATGTAGTCTATGATACCTAAGCCAAACCCAAGTTGGAGACTGTGTTTGCCTTCATATCACACCTAGCTGTGGGTTAAAATCATGATCCCTTTTATATTTGGGACTTTGGGGCCATCATTAAAAGAGCATCTGTGTCCCTTTAGCCCTGGGACTTAGAAAGGAAAAAAAAAAGATATGATTTTTAGGAGATGATAAAAATATACAAGTGGGATGGACACCCGGGACATCTCCAAACAAGGAAATAAATCAGGATGGAGAGCATCTTGAGAATGTGTGCCAAGCTTGAGGGGTCAGGGGGCAGTGGGATGACACCCTCAGTAAAGACTGTATTTTGGTCCTGATGTGCCACATGTCATATAATGTAAAGGCTGAGAAAAGAGCCAAGGAAGAAAAAAGGCTGAGAGGGCAGAGGGAGTTACAGGAAAATCATTATGGGCTTCATAAAACAGAACAGGCAGGTTAGGGTCTTGCTTCTCGGAGTGCCTGTGGACCAGGAGTGTCAGCTTCCCAGGACAGTCTGTTAGAAATAAAGGATCTCAGACACCACCTCAGACCCGCTTACTCAAACCTGCATTGTATCAAGCCCTGAGTCAATTCATTTGTACTGAACACCTCAGGAGCAGTGGGCCAGAGCATGCCAGAGTTAAGCTTTGGTTGAATTCAGGGACAGTTCTGTGAATGTGATGTCTCAAGTGCTTCTGCAAACAATGGGCTTAGGATTAAAGTGAAATTGTTCACTCTGCTGTCTCCAGTGTGAAAAGACAGACACCAATAACTTGGGATAGGGTTGCTTTTCTGAGGACTTCTTGCCTCATCACTTAGAAAATAGCTACAGGGATAGTTCAGAGCTTCCATACTGGAAACAGTCCTGGTCAGGAGCTGATCACCAAGCTTCTAGTTTCAGCTTCTCACAGCTCTGTGTTCCACTGGAGTCTACTCTGCTCTGAGCTTCACTTTGCAAACCCCCATATTGCAGCCCTAAGCAAAAGTGGGGAAGCTTTGAGCTGAGACTGATCTCCTGTCTCATAAATCATCCCTGAGCAGGAAATTTAGGATCAAGGCATTATCCTTGTCTGAGGGCTCACTGCCTTGACACCTCCAGAACTGAGCTTCCAGATAACCTTAGATTGGTACTCATCCTGGTCCTCTGCATTCTTTTAACGAATCTCACTAGCAGATCATTTCCACAGAGGACTAGCACACTTCTTATATCTATGCAGCACTCAGAGACAGAGCAGTGCTATTACTCTTGTGATCCTCATCGTCACCACCATCATCATCATCATCATCACCACCACCAGCACCATCACCCATGCTTACTCAGTTAGGCCACTCGAACAGGAAATATGACAGATGAATAGAATATGGTCACATCTTTAGGAATCACAATAACAAGTTGAAACATTTTTAACCATACAGAAGGGATCAGAGAGAAACGAAGGAACATGGAGTCACTAAAGATAACACAAAATGGCCAAGACAGAAGAGTCAGAGCATGTCCTGCAGGGACTGTGGGAGTTTGTGAGGAGAGAATCCAGTGAACCCCAGCAAGGCACGAGCTCTCTGAAAGTGTTCCTTGTCTGAATTGTAAACCCTGGAGACTCCACCACAGGAGCTCCCAACCCGACTCAAACTTTGCCTTCTGAAAGTCCCAGAGTCATTCTTGCAGGGATGAAGCAAGACGATTTCAGCTGTTAGGGACAGAACTCACTTTGATCTCAATGTGCCTTTACCTGTCCAGTTGGCACCCAGGGCATTTTGGTTGCTAGGTGCCGATACCTTGGGAAATGGAGTTTCCTGTAGATTTTCAACAAAACATTTATAACTGTCCAAATCTAAAAGAGGATTCATTTATTCATTTCATGAGTGCATTCACTGTTCAATTGATATTTACTGACTGCCAGTAATAAATGAGCTTTGTGTAATTGTACAAAGCAACTGCTGACATAGGCCTGTCCTCCAGTTGCTCATAAGACAATGTGTAATGACCTTGGATGTGAATTGTGAGCATTCAGCATGAGGGAGATTGGATCAATGAGAATCACATTTTTTTTTTTTTTTTGCATCTAAATCTGCCCCTAAAGCCTTGGTACTTTCCCTGTACAATCTAGCTTGGGGGAAGGTATGCTTTTGGCTTTTGCTACTGGTTCTCTCCTGCATGTTCCAAGTTCTTAAGGGTGAATATGTCACATCTGGAAAGATGTCTTTCCTTTTCTACCCATCATCTAACTAGACTTCCACAGTCACCCCATGCAAGTTCTTTAAAAGTGAACAGACAGCCATGTGGAACTTCTAAAGGCGGAGGTAAATCAGGATGCCATTACATAGGAGAGCTGGGCTTGACCAACATTTTCCAGTTTGGTAACATTAGAAAAGATTCTTCTTTTGCACCATGATTCATCCAACAGCTTTTCAAAAACACATTCACTATTCACTCTGCACATGCTTAGTCCAACAAAAGCTTCTTCCTTTTGTAACAATGGGTATATACAATCATAAACTTACTGAACTAAGATCACTCAGCCAGAGGCTTAAATTGGGTCAATTTTTCTAAATCTCTCCATGGAAAAGATTATCCAGCTATTATTTTCTGATGCTTTGGATCAATATGATTTTAAATTATTTTGATACTTTCTAGGTGTCATTCTAGTCATCTTTATTTCTATCTAACATATCTCCCTCTCTCTTTTCTCATAATAAAATCGTTCTTTTCTACTAGAAACTGCTTTTTTTTTTTTCTCATTCTAATGCTCACTAGTAGGTGGAGCCCATCTGTTCCTCAGCTGCATGGATGATCCCATGGAGAAGGCTCAATCGATGAGTCTCAGGAGCCACTGAGAAACATCTAGTTCATTAGGGTCATCAGTCTTAAGGATGGGAAGAGACTGCAGTAGCCAGGTGCCACCTTTGTCTCCAGAAGAAATGCACAGGAGGAAGTAGCGAACACAGAGAAAGAAGAGCCAAGAAGAGCAGAGAACAAAAATAGTCTGTGGGATTGGTTGGACCCTGGATCTAGCACATTGGACTCTCAAGAGCAGATGCTTGAAAAGAATTTGGAAGAAAAGCTTTTAATCAATGATGAAACCTGAGAATGGGAACATGCAGAAGTAGAATGGAGGAGACAAAGAAACTGAATTGTGATGTGGTCCATCAGAGACTTGGCCATCATACAGGAGGGGTGAATTGAATATTTGCCATCAGAATTTCCTAGCATCAGTCAAAAATGGCTGACCTGTCACATCCCCCTTATTGAGATACCAGATGCCAGCTGAAGGGGTGACCATAGGCGAGCAGCTCTGTATGCTAAGAGCTGTAGGCCATCACTGCCCCCCACTGTCCCCCACAGCACAGCAGCAGGTCCTTCAGGTGGAGCAGATCTTTGTACACCATACACACAGAGCTACTGGAAGCCACCTGACAGTCCAGTTATGTGAGCCAGTAAACCCTCCAATTTCTTGACCCCAGTTACATTTATCTGCCATCAAAAGACCCTATGCTTACCTCAAAGTTAAAGCTGCTCTGGACCTTCAAGAATTCTGGAAAAACCTATGCTACTATTGTGGACTAGGGAAGCTGAGACCCATGCCAGGCAACATGGTGGAAATCCTGTTACCTGAGCCCCAACCCGCAGATTTTACATGGCCAGTTAATGAAGATGGGAGATGTGTGTATAATTAGGAGGAGAGTTTAAGATCAAAATCGATAAATAAAATAAAATCCATAGTACTTCCACTTGAATAAGCTTCACCATGAAGAAGGTTTTTCTCAGTCTCATCTTTGGTCAGAATGATCTTCCCTAACTTACTCATCTCTCTGTGATTCTCATCCTCTCAATAACAGAATGTGTTTATTTCTCGGAGAACAGTGATTTATACATTAATAATGCCCTCTTTGTTCCCACAAGTGACCATGTTCACAACAGTAAGCAGGAGAGGAAAATCAAACCAGCACTCCAGGCACATACTGGGGAGCTAATTAAATTATTTTCATATGTGCTAAAGTTCATTTTCACCCTGGGTAGAGATGCTGTTTAGCTTCTGAATTTCTAGCAATACATTTCAATTTATATCAATGTCCTTTAGACCAGTGTTATTTCAATTTATACCAATGTAGCATAAAATTTGCAGTTCTAGCAGTCCAATGAAAATGATGTGAATGTGCACACATATATCATACTTATGTGTACATAATACAGATATCGGAGATGCAGGGCACATACTCTGTGATTGGTGCCGTCCTCTGTGTTTGTTGCATGAATATGTGTGTGAGGGAGGGAAAGAGGATGATTGCTAGTAAAAACTTCAATCCGTATCATCGTCTAAAGCTAATAATAATAATGGTGCAAGAATAAAGTATTATTCAGCACTATTGTATAATCAAAATGGATGTGATCTCTCGTGCCTTTGAGACCCTGCCTGTTAGGATGTGTAAACTGAGCTTATAAACTTCTCTAGATGGACTATCTTTTGTAGACTGTCTCACATTCTTACTCAGTTGACAGAATCTAAGGCTCGGGTTAGCAGGTTTCTCAGGGTAATTTACAGAAGCAATAACACTGTGGCTGCTGCAGGCCTTGCCCTGAAACTTAGCAAATAACAAAAGCAGAAGCAGGGCGCTACTTACCACCCGAGTGTGGCGGGGGCCCGCAGAGAAGGACGACGCCCTGGCCTTCGCGCACTGACACTGCACTTCTCATTTTGGTTTTAAAATTTTCAAGATCTGATTCGAAAACAAACAAACAAACAAAAAAACTGAATTTCAGGGAAAAAAAGAAAAGAAAATTCAATTTTTCATTCCAAGATGTTCCTGTCTTTTGGAAAACAATTTTGAAGCCTCTTCTCAGGAGCCTCTAGAGGAGAATATTTGCCTTCAGGAAGAAAAACAGGATTTTGATTTCTTTATTATGGCTTCTAGGAAACCAGCAACTCAATATGAATATACAGTCATCAAGCTCACATACTGAGTTAGCATCAAGACAGTGCCCACTATCCAAAAAGCAAAGTACAGGTGAAAATGAGAACACAATTCAAGGGAAGAAATGAAGTATCCTCCCCCAACAATATACAGACTAAGATTTCCACATCTGCTTAGTGACCCACCAGGCCAGGAAGAATTTTGGCTTCATCTTGTCACAATGACCAAATTATTCCTGAATTTGTCCCCTGAAATACTGGATCATAAACAGTCCAGGTAAACTTTATTCTACCTATTGTCATTGTTATTTACAAAGAGATCTTAAAATGTTCAGTTTTGGGGAGCATGCTCTCTCTGTTGCATGTCCTGGAGGGTTTTGTAAAAGATATATCTCACTGGAAAATAACTCAAAGTATAACAGTGAATTTGATCCACATAATCATTTTTATTTATAGATATAATATGAACTCTTTTTATTATCCCCAGTAATTTTTTTCAAGTGTTTAATAAAGTTTTTAAAAAATAACAATCAAATGCAAATACTATTTTTATTTAACAGTGATCATTTTTTAGAAAACATTGAATTTCTCCCAATGATAACCTAGGACAGCAAATATTGATTCATACTTTCCATCTCAAATTACAGAGAGAGAAATTCTATTTCCTCATTTTAAAAAAGTTTAAGTCTATGGGGGAAAAAGGAAGAAAGCTTTACCATTTCTCCAAACTCCAATTAAAAAAAAAAAGAATACTTGTAAATTACACAGTTAAGGTACTCTGTGATGTCACTTGCTATATTGGAACCACTGTTCTGTCAATTTCTGAAAGAACATATTTACTCGTAGCTCTTAAGGGTTGATATGAACTGCCTAAGAGGTGGCCACACCAAGAAAGGCACGGCATGCATTTTATAATACAACTTGGAGAACTTTGAATTTTCTTTGAAGAGCATAAAAAAGCAAACTAATTATCTCCAAATTGACAAAACCACAATCTGGAGATCTATAAATATCTTACGCACCATAAATCAGCACATCACAGGGAAATAAGAAGGCCTATGCATTCCAATATATTGGGTATGGAAAAAATAGTATTAAATTGCTAGGTCATAATCATGGAGTACAGCAATTCAGCAAAACTTCTATGGGTGCCCAGAAAAGAAGGAGAGTATTTACTTTAATCAGAGATTACCTGAAGAAGTGATATAACACCACAGCATGGAAACATCTTAAATCTATAACTGAAACACAACATTCTTAAAACACAGAGGCTCATGAAGAAAAACTGAGTTGGAATTGAAGACTTGGACTGTTAGAATGTTCCATAAGGGTAAACTAAGGAAGCTTATCATGTAAGAAGCTAGCCTATTCATGAAAAACTAATTTCCAAAGATTACTTTTCTTGCAACTGAATATGTATCCTCATTGCTTTTTTTTTCCTGCCCAAATCCTCATTGCCTACTGCTATGGAATTTCACATTGTGAAAGTTTGCCATCACGGATTTCAGATACAATGTGGGGGGAAAAAAGTTCTAGATAAACCAAGAATGTTTCCTCAAAAGGTAAATATCTTTTGCCTAGGGACAAATATTGAATGGCACAGAACTGTCACTGGTCTAAACACTATACTGATACATGAGAGGCCAAGGTACATTGTTTAGGACACCTGATACAGCCAGCCCCATAAGACATCAACATCAAGGATGGCAAAAAAAAAAAAAAAAAAAAAAAAACTAATTACAGTGGTTCCAACATGCCTAGCAGGGCTTTGTTGACTCCAAAGCACTGTGATTATAGTGGATTTGTTTTTTCTATATAGCAGCATCTCCTGACATCTTATTTTTCTCAAAGCATGGTCTACAGACCACCTGCATCATTATTATGTACAATTCTTATTAAAAAATGCAAGTATCCAAAAACCACTCAAAAATAGTGAGTTAGGGTGCCTGGGAGTTAAATCCAGAGATTTGAATTTTAATAAGCTCATCAGCTGCACCATAACCACACCAAATATCATTTTGTGGTTTCCCATTAAGACATATGAGGGTCAATCCAGATTAAGTACATTAGACTGTACCTCAAATTTTTTGCAATGTATGAAATTGCCTCTGAGATGGGCAATCTGTTGTTAAACACCGGCTGAGCACTGAGGACAGAAAGAAAAGAGGTCACTTATTAAACAGGCCTTTACTGAGCCCACTGACCTTCAGCCTACTGGGTGCCAGGTTTTCAAGGTGTCAACGGGGGCTCCCTTGCAAGGAGAGCCCTGCCTGGCTAGAGGAAGACTTGATCCAAGAACTGTATTTTAAATGGCACCTGCTGCAATGGGGCTCAGTTCCCAGAGGGATGGACACTTCACCAGAAGTGAAAGATGCTTGGAAGAGCAGGGGTTAGCAGGGGAATGGAGGGCGAAGGTGTCAAGGAGAGTGCGGTGGTAACTCAAGTTTTAATCTGTATTTCCTTGGCTGCTGATCCCGATGAACATCAGTTCATGTGCTTGTGTTCCAGCCAAGTACCCTCTGCCACCAAACAGCTATTTGCATCATGTGCTCACCTTCCATTGGATAACATGTTTGCTTGTATTGTCACTATTTAGTTTTGAGGGATTTTACACATTCTAGATGCTTTTCCTTCACCAAATAAGTGGTTTGCACGTATTTTCTCAGTGCAAAGCAGAGACATAAAGGGACATATATGTCCTAGTCAATGTATATGAAGATTTTGTCACTTTTGTTGAAACATCTGGGACCATGAGTGAAAGATATAGTAAGTATCTAAAAAGTTTCAAACCATCCCTACGGGCAAATTAGATGTGTAGCTTGAGTGAAAATCAACCTGTAAATGGTCAAAATTTGACAGAATTGTATCAGAAAGAGTTCTGCAATAATTTCATGAAAAACTATAAATAAATGAACAGATGGAAGACCTGTAGAGTAGAGGAAGGGGAACAGGGGGAGGGAGGAGATGAGGGAATGGGGTAGCACCAGGGACTAAAGAGGAGTCAATTATACTCCATGTATATAGAAACTCTACATCATCTAACTACGATGCACTAATAAAAAATTTAAATGAAAAAGGTATTTACTGGCTAGAAACTTCTCAATGTTTTTCTCTATGCCTTACCAATGATGGCAAATACTGCCATTATCCTGAAAACTCTAATTTGAAAATAAACTCGATAAAGAGCATCTACAAAGAACTACAACTATCATCATATTTAATAGCAAAAGAATGAAAAGTTTTCTCCTAATACCAGAAACAATGAGGATGCCCATTCTGGCCACTTGTCAAATGTAGTTTTAGAAGCTATAACCACTGCGATAATAGGGGACGTGGGGCAGGAAGCATGTAGCTTGGAAAGAATTAAACTACTCTTATCTAAGTTGGCATGATGGTCTAAATAGAAAACCTGAAGAAATTTGAGAAAAAAAAAAAACACCTCATAGTTCTGAATTAAGTAAATCACAGGATATATAATTTCTATATGTTCACAACGAATACGCAGAAATCAAAGTTAAAAATTCAAAATCACACTTGTTCCAAGGAAAATACTGATTTATGGAAAGAATAAAGCAAGCAAAGGATCGTCATACTAAAATGGACATTATGCTGATAAAAAGAAAGGAAAAAACACATCACCACCACCACCACCACCACAGAGGACTAAACAAATTGTCATTGTTTTGATTTGAGGTGTCCCCCAATGCTCCTGTATTCATGCAGAATTGTTTGTAGGTAAAATGATTGAACTGGGAGTGCTGTGACCTCATCAATCCATCTTGGTTTGAATGGGCTGACTGGGGTGACTGTAGGCAGGCGGGGTGCAGTGGGAGGAGGTGGGTCACTGTGGGTGTGCCCTGGAAGGGTACTTCATCCTTTGGGCTCTTCTCTGTGTCTCTCTCGTAAAGTATTTTGGTCACAGTGATGTACAAGCTGACTACAACAGATGTGGAAAGACATATTTATAGATTATTAAACTCTGCATAGCTGCCAAGTCACCTCAAGTTAGACATGCTTTAATGTAATTCCTATTAAAATCCAAGCAAGTTGCTTTTTTAAAAACGTGTTTTATACACACATAAGCTCATTATGAGATTAATTTGTAAAAAAGTAAATGCCGTAGAAACTATAGTAGCTAAAAAGTATCCTGACTCAGAAGAATGCAGTGGAAAGACCCACTCTACCTGACATTAAGGCTTCTCACACAGCTACAGAAATCAAGACAGGGTGGCATTGGTAGACAGAGAGATATGTAGATATTTACAACAAAACACAACATGCAGACATAAACCTATACAAACATGTCAAACTTATTTTTGAAAAGCTACAAAGTAATTTTGATAGAAGGGCAGCCTGTCAATAAGTGTTGCAGAAGAAATTGCACAATTGCAGTTTTAAAAAAATGAACTTTGACCTAAATGTCACTTAGAAACACAAATTAACTCAATATTGATCATGAACCGCAATGCAAAATATGGAAGCACAGGACTTTTACAGGATTTTAGAGAATAATATAGAACTTCTTTGGCATTTAGAAACTGGCAGAGTTTTTCAATGTGACACCAAATGATGGCTTACAAAAACAAAAATTAGTAAACTGGATCTCAACAAAACTAAAGGCTTTTGCTTAGTGAAACTCCGCATGAAGAGGACGAAAAGCAAGCTACAGATTGGGAGAAAATGTTTAAAAAACAGCTGTTCAATAAAGAAAGAATATCTAAAATAAGTGAGGCCTCCCAAAACTCCATAGTGAAACCCACCATGGCATGGTCATAGATGCACGTAGCATAATCTCATCAGTTCCATTCCATGGTTCCTCCCTTTTCCTATCCACCCTTCCTTCCCCTCAATCCTCTTCCTCTACTCTACTGATAACCCTTCTATATTCAGGGAATCGCCCCACCCCATTTTTTCCCCTTATTTTGGTCTAGCTTCCGCATGTGACAGAAAACATTTGCCCTTTGAGTCTCTGAGTCTGTCTTATTTCACTTAGCATAATGTTCTCCAGTTCCCTTCACTCCCCAGCAAATGCCACAATTTCACTTTCTTTTGTTATGCCTGAGTAAGACTCTATTGTGAAAATAAACCACATTTCCTTAATCCATTCATCTCCCCGTAGGCAACCTGGGCTGGTTCCATGGCTTTGCTATTGTGAATTGTGCTATTATAAACATTGATGCAGCTGTGTTGCTATAGTGTAGTGACTTCAATTCTTATGGATAATTGCCAAGGAGGGAGACAGCGGGGTCACATGGTGACTCTATTTCCAGTCTTTTAAGGAACCTCCGTACTGTTTTCTAAAGTGGTTTTGGTAGTCCCATCAACAATGTATGAGTGTACATTTCCTTTCACATCTTTGCCAGCATTTATTATTTATATTCTTAATAACTGTCCTTCTAACTAGAGTGAGATGAAATCTCAATGTAGTTTTGACTTGTATTTCCCTGATGGATAGACATATTGAGCATTTATTTTTTATATATTTGTTAACCAATTTGCATCCTTTCTTTTGAGAAGTGTCTCCTTAATTCTTTTGCCTATATATTGATTGGAGTCCTTTTTCTTTTTGGTGCTAAGTTTTTGAGTTCCTCGTATATTCTGGATATTAATTCCCCGTCAGAGAAGCAGCTGGTGAAGACCTTCTCCATTCCTGTAGGCTCCCTTTACTTTCATTTTCTTTGTTGTGTGGCTTTTAATTTAATGCCATCCCAGATTTTATTTCATGCAATCATGATAATGTAAAAATGAAACAACACATATGTATACTACATATTCTGATGATACACTAATAAAAACATTACATAGAGACATAAATCCCCAGAGAGAACTACGTACTTTACTCTTAGGTGCAATGAAAAATGGACAGCCATGTAGAAATGATTGGATAAAAGTGGCATTATCAAAAGTTAATAAACTCGGGTCTGGGGCTGTGGCTCAGCGGTAGAGCGCTCAGCGGTAGATCACTCACCTATTATGTGCAAGGCCCTGGGTTCAATCCTCAGCACCACGCACACAAAAATAAATAAATAAATAAATGAAATAAAGATATTGTGTTCGACTACAACTAAAAAGTAAATATTTTTTAAAAAGGTAATAAACTCGGGAGATCCATCAAGGCCTGGTTTTTCATTTTGTTTGTTTGTTTGTTTTTGATATTCCTTGGTCTCTCCATGTAACAAAATTTCTCCCTGGTTTTGGGGAAAGTCTCCCTAAAATGAGGATCCCAAAGAGAAGGTGAGAGAGTAGAAACTCTAGGTTTCATGGCTGGTTTTGGGGAGAGGAGGACTTCTAATTCACATGCACAGCCTTGGAGAAGAGGAATTGTGGTTTCTTTGACTCACTTCAGGGGACAAAAATGGGGCAGGAGACAGGAAGTCAAAAGAAGGTTAGAGAGACCCTGCTTCTGAGGCCCTTCCAATGTCATTTCAAATCACTCTGCGTGCTAAGGCAGCATGGTACATCCTTTGAGGTATTTTGATCTCAGTTAATACATTTTGAAAATTTTCCTAGCAATTTTCAGATGTCATATGTTTTAATACCGTATGATGTATCCTCCTCAATGCACAATGTTCATGGATAAGAAACAGCCTGTTGGTTTTCATATTTGTATAAAACGTCACATCATCTTATCATCAAAGATTCCACTATATTAACAGCTCTGTTTGACAACTCCTTATTGCATTTTTCATGTTTCTATACAGAACAAAACAAAAATGTGCTACTGCTACAGGTTTTATCTCCCACGTACGTATCAGGTCTCCATAAATGTTTTCCATGTGAAGAAATAAGATACCTAATCTTTCAAGTAAATAAGTCTTAAAATAGAACCAATATATGTCATGTAAAGTAGTCTTAAAATAAAGGAAAAAGAATTCAGAGTCATTCAAATGCTTTCAAAAATACTACAGGCCTCTGTTACATAAAAGGATATGTCTTTGAAAATAGGAAGAAAATCAGTAGAGGAAAAGGGGATAGGAATGGGGGGAGGGAAAAGGAGGGAAGAGAGAAGGGAAAAAAGAGGCTCTAGGGGGAAAACTGAACAAATTATAGTATGTGCAAGTATGAAGATATCACAATGAAGCCCCATATTATGTCTAATTACAATGTACCGATAAAGGGTTGATTTAAAAAAACTCAACCGTGTAAAACATTCTACACAATTAGAAAATGAGCAAAAGATGTGAACAGATATTTCACTGTAGAGGACACACGTGTATGAAGATTCCCAATGTTGTCAGACATCAGGGAAATACAAACTAAAACCATAATGTGTTATAACTGTGCACCTCCCCATACAGCTCAAGTTAAAAACAGTGACATCACCAAGTCCTGCAGAAGATGGGGATAAAGTGAGCAATTCAGATGTGGCTAATGTGAGGGTAAATGCTAGAGGTACTCTGTAAACCAATTTGGAAATTTCTTAAAGAAGTAATGACACAACCACCAAAGGACCCAGAAAGTGCATATTTGGGAATTTATCCCAGGGAAATGAAAATTACATTTTCATCTGAGAACCTATACACAAACATCCACATGTCTTTATTTGTAGTATTCACAGTAACAACCCAGATGTCCTTCAGTGGATGAATGACCAAACAAACAGAGGTGCCTGCACACCAGGGAATATTATTCAGTAATTAAAAAGGAATGAGCTATTGACACAGTCTATCTTTGTAATGATCAGAGAGACTAGTAGCTAGTAGATTACTAGTCAGTAATAAAAAGCAATGAAATATCGATACACTCCACCCCCTGGAACAAAGAGAAAGATTAACAACTGCTCATCTGTCTTCTATTTCTGAAATTTTGTAAGTCGATATCTGTAGCATCCCTCAGTTGCCAGTGTTCAGGGAAGGTGAAGGCAGGATGTGGAGCAGTTATCAAAGGGCACAGGAGGGAGCCTTGTGAGAATGCAGCAGCTCTCCACCTTGACGGTGACTCCGGAGACACGCTTCCACACAGTTGGTAAAACTACATGGAACTAAATACACACACACGAGGACGTGGAAACTGAGCAAACACAGACAAGTTTCCCTCTACATATTTCCTTTCACTTTCTTTTCTCTTGCCCCATACCACCTCCAGGCTGCGGGTAGCTCCCGGGATTCTCTTTCTGTCCATCAGCTGGGCTGGGCTGTGCTTCTCTAAAACAGCTTGAAGGTTCCCGCACAAGAAGCGAACAGTGTCTGCCAAGCAGCCACCAGAGGGTTGAGCAGCAGCCTGAGGCAAGGGTACCACCGCTGACGGCAGCCCTCTGAAAACTCACAACATGGTTTCAAGATATAATAAGCCTGTACCTGAATATACATCTGTGCATTTCCAATATCGGGCCAGATTTCTAATGCCCACTCAAGCCCTGTACTTTCAGGTTGTGCTCCCCATCCCAAAGGGAGCAAGACCACAGGGGTCCCCCAGGGCAAATGGAGAAAGGAGGTGACATGCCGGTCCTCTGACATTCACACGCTCACTTTGGGGTCCAATTTCTACATCTCATCAGTGTTGGTTTCTCCTGTGGGTCATTCTAGGCAGACAAAGGCTATGGGAGCAAGTATAACTCTGAATTAAAATAGCCACAAAAGTGGGTATTATTTCCCAACAAGTAAGTTTTGGGAAACCCAGGTTAAGCCAAGCTTAATAAGTTTCTTTTTTAAAAAAAATATTTATTTTTTTAGAAGTAGTTGGACACAATACCTTATTTTGTTTATTTATTTTTATGTGATGCTGAGGATTGAACCCAGGGCCTCGCACGTGCTAGACGAGTGCTCTACCGCTGAGCCACAATCCCAGGCCCTAAATAAATTTCTTTAAACAGAAAAACAGTCACCTTAATAGAAAGTAGGCTCTGATAAGGTCTGAAAAAGTGGGAGAGATACTATAAAGTGTTCTAAACATAACTGATGAAATTCTTCTTTGGTGTGGAGCATTTGATGGGAAGCCCTGGCCAAGGCTATATTTGCAACTGGCACATAAATGTTTTAGAAATCTGGTAATAAGAGACTACATAGTAAAACAAATGTTTTCCACCTAAAAGGATTAAAATGAAACATAAAAGTGACCATATGCCAGAAATTGCAGCCAGAAGACTAAATGCACCAATTAAAATTTAAAAATGTAGACCTCTTTCTGAAAATACCTAGTGATCACCTACAATCAGAGAACGAAGAGCTAATGGAATCATTAGCACTGAAAATTACATGTGGGTTTTACTTCTTGTCCAATACAATCGTGTTTGATCTTTCAAGGTGAAATGCTACCTTTTAAATTAAAATGCAAAATATTACTCAGTTGTGATAAGCCAAACACAGATATAGGCGATGTCATGGTCTTCCATATGTAAGGCCTTAAATGTCTTTAATGTTGATGTTCTTAAGGATTGGTAGTTAAATCATTACCCAAGCAGTGTCAACGATAAGATTACCTTAGAAAGAATCAGGTCACTTCCATTAATTCAATAGCTTGGCATGGTCATGTAAAAGCTCAAAGAAACCCTCAATGAACACCTCCTAAAATCAATAAAATCAGGTCTGTAAAGTAAAGTGTTCACCTCCATCTCTCTAGTATCAGATGCTACAAATGAAAAATAATCTCTGGTAATGATTCAGTCTTATAACTAGGAGTAAAATTTTCAATTAGTTAACCAACCTTATTAAAGTATTTCTTCTGCAAAAGGAAACAAACCCAGTTCACTGACCACAAGATTTCTTAGTATCTTCTGACAGTGTTGGGATGTCCTAGGTTCAATCCCCAGCACAGCTTCCCTAAAGAAATTTTAAGAATCTTACTTGAAAGATGGAGTTTCGAGTCTTAGAATATTTATAGACAGGTCACCGACAGACACCAACAGCAGAAGGTTTTCATGGGAGGCAATAATCCTCTCATAACCTCCTGATTTTTTTCCACCTTAACATGCATGGAAACATATACTTGCACTGGATCACCAAAAATGTCTACTGCAACAATTTTTTTTTGAACTTAGGAGCTGGCCTTTTTAGAAGTTTTACAAAGGGTATATACTGTAAGTCTCTAAGCATAGACTAAAATATTTCCTAATTTCTTGTCCAACACAATCATGTTTGATTTTTTAAGGTGAAGTGCTACCTTTTCAATTAAAATGCAAAATATTACCCAGTTGTTATAAGCCTAAGATTATTTAGGAAATAGAAAAGTGCCAAAGAAGATATCAACATCCTTAGGGAATGCTGTTTTGTTGTTGTTGTTGTTGTTGTTGTTGTTGTTGTTGTTGTTGTTGTTTTGGTTCGGTTTGGGTTGCCCACCCGCCAAGGATCATTATAGTTTATACAGTAGTTGGGTTCATTTTGACAAATTCACACTTGCCTGAAGTTTGATTTACTTCCTGTTCCATGCCACTCCCTTTTCCCTCCCTGTTCCTTCTCCTTCCTCTATACTGATCTTTTTTCACTCTTTGTTTGTTTTTGATTGTTGTTTTGTACACATACACAGAAGTGGAATTCATGATGGTATATTTGCACATGCTCAGAGGGATTTTCTTAAATTCCTTCTGCATTTTCCCCTCTTCCCCATCCTACCTCCTTCCCACTTGATCACTTTGTGCTCCACTGATCTTCCCTACATCTTCATGACATCTGGTTACCCCACCTCCATTTTTCCCTTATTTTACTCTAGCTTCCATATGTGAGAGAAAACATTCAACCCTTGATGTTCTGAGTCTGGCTCACTTCACTTAGCATGTTTTCTCCATTTAAATATAACTCGACAAACTTCAGCAGAAGGCATGAACTCTAAGCAGCATATCCTACAAGACCTTTGCACACAGGAGTTCCACAGCTAAGCTTCAACTCCATATCCTGTCAACCCTGTTTTGTGTCCCCTCAAATTTCATTTGTTGAAACTGAATCCCCAGTGACATCTGGTGAGTGATTATGTCACAATGGATTAAGATTAGTGGAACCCCCATGGTGGGGTCTGTTTACCATCATGGGAGGCCACTGTGAGAAGGCACCATCTTTGAAGAAGAGAGTGAGCCCTTAGCAGGCACTAAGTCTGCAGATGTTACCATTTTGGACATCATAGCCTGCAGATTCACAAGAAGTAAACCCATGGGGTTTATGAATTACACAGTCTAAAGTATTTTTTGGTAGCAGAGTAGAATTGTGGTGCAATTCCATTGCTCCTGAACCTCTAACTGTCAGCCACATAAATAGAAGCAGCAACTAACAGCTTGGGTTTCCCCAAACACAATAGGTGAGTTCAATTCCACATTATGCACATGGTGTTCCTGATCCTTCTTGGACATAGAACACTTTCACTCATCTTCAAAACCAGTTTGGCCACATCCTTCCTTGAAATCCTTGACACCTTCATTCTTTCACCACTGTACTTTCTACATTTTCATATGTTCCCACCTGGGGATATCACTTTCATGGGTCAGATGTCATTGTCATCTGCATATCTGTAGTCTATTGTTTACTCCTTGGCACGTCATCAGTGGATGTTTGAAATGAGTTCAATTGTCTGTGCATCCATTATCTCATTTTCTTGGGGTTCTCCATGGCAGGTCTTCCTGCCAAAGGTCAGCCATTCAGTCTGTGTTGCAAGCTGGCTACCTTTAGTGAGGCATAGGAAAAGAACGCAGCAATGGTAACAGGGACTCTTTGCCTTAAGCTGAGATGACACAGATCTTCATGATGGGTGACATGTCACCTGACCACTCTCTGCTTTCCATCTATAAAGTGGGGATAATACCTGCCCTCTGAACTTCACAGGGATTTCTCAGAAAGGATTCTTAGCATGGCAGATCTGAAAGTCTCTTGAAAAAAAGAAGCAAGTGTTCAAGGGCAAGATGGAGGATGCATCCCTCATGATGGGAGTAGAGATTCTTTGCTCCTTTGAGTTTCTGGTTTCACAACTCTGTTTACAATCCTTCACTTCTCCTTCACATCATTTTGTTTTGTTTTCTGAGAGTGAGTCTCCAAATGTTACTCAGGATGGCCCAGAGCTCCCAGGTCTGAGCAAATCTTGAGCCTTAGCCTCCTGAGTAGCTGGGACTAAAGGCTCATGCCATTGTGCCCGGCTCTTTTTCACAATTTTTATATAGGCACAAATTATTCCATCGTAAAAACATAACATACCTTCCAATGATCTTCATATTCAGCTTTTCTTCTGCATCCCAAGCCCAGATACATGATTGTCTCTATTTCCTTCAACTTTTTAACTTGACTTGAATTCCAGTCTGTCCTCTGGAGTCAGACGAGAGTTATAATCCCAATCTGACACTCTTCAGCTATTTGATCCAGGGCAGACAACTTGGCTTGTTGATCCACAGTTCTCCCTACCTCTAAATTAAGTATAATAATATCGGTTATTTCTGCTATTATTGTGAGGAAGAAATAATTTATGCAAATTATGTAAAATAATACTTACTATATACATGCTCAAAAAGTAAAAGTTGCTATTATTTTTCCTTACATTTTTCTTGAAACTTGACCAAGCACAAAATTCTACTACCATGTCCCTGTCAATGATGTATCCATTAAAATTTTAATTTATAACATGCATTTTCTGAATCCTTCTAGACATTCTTGGAATGCCTAATTGGCATCTCACATTCAGCAGTTCAGTTCTGTTGCCCACAGTGACCCCTGTAATTCAATTCTTCTTCTAATTTACATCTTTCTGTTATTTTCTCCAAGAATACTATGTCCAATTTGTCACTTGTTTCCTACATTCACTCAGTGAATTAAATTTGATCCTGTTAATTGTTCTGGAAATTCCAGCTTCCTTTTTCCCTTTCCTAATTTCTTACTATTACTATAATAATTTTACAAGAATTATTTCATTCAGCATGTATTAAGCATATGGCCCCAGTTCACCTTTTATAACTCAGCATTCCTGGTTATTCATGAGAATATACTCCTTCAGCATGAACAAAATGAGTATGTGAAGGAATAATAGATAGTTGGATTTCCTAGGCATTCTGGTCAAATTATTTAGAATTTATCTTACCTAATTTTCAAAAAAGCTCTATTATAAAGGTATTGTTTTTCCATTTTCCCAGAGCACTGTGGCTAGAAGATCTTACAGAATTTGAAGGAATTGATTCAGTTACTGGTGGAGCCAACTCACACTCAGCTCTTCTTGTGTTTATACTATTGTGTTAATCAGCTTTTCATTGCTATTACCAAAATTCCTGACAAGAACAATTTAGAGGACGAAAAGTTTATTTGAGGCTCACATTAAAGGTCTCAGTGCATGGTTGATCAACTCCATTGCTCAGGGCTAGAGGTGAGGCAGAACATCATGGTGGACAGATGTTGGGAGGACAGTTGTTCACTTCATGTCAACCAGGAAGGAGAGAAAAAGAGTAGGGGGCAGGGAGGAAGGGGGACTTCATTTTCCAGGGACAAAACATAAACCCCAAAATCACGTCCCCAATGACCTAATTCCTTTAGCCACATCCTACCTGCATACAGTTACCATCCAATATGGTAGTCCTTTCAAATTATTATCCAGCAAAAGAATTAATGCACCAATTAAGTTTTATCTCTCATGATATAATCATGTCACTTCTGAATGTGCCTACATTGTCTCGAACGTGACCTTTCAGGGGACACCTCTTTGTAAACCATAACAACTACACATTCAGGCCACTAAATCTCTGAGCTGGTCTCCCCACCTTGCTTCTTAATCTCCCATCCCATCCGTCTATCTTCAACCCACACAACTGAGGTCAGGGTCTGTCATAAAATACATCCTCAGTTTTCAACACTTGCTAAAAATAATTCAAATTCATGCTCCACTGCTTAGATGATAAACTTTGCATTCCTGTCTAACATTCATTCAACCACTCAACAGCTGTGCAAAAGAAGTAGGCACTGGAGTTCTAGGTACTTGCACAAGAAAGCATGGCTCCCACCTTGAGTGTTTCTAAGTCTAACACTTTGCTTATGCCTGCCTCCTCTTCTCTCAACTAAGGTTGAGTATATTTATCTCCAAGGTCTAGTTAAAAATAATCTTCCTATGTGAAGGAAGAACATTCTGAACATTCTGCATGCACATAGTAATTGCATTTCAGATTGCTCTGCTCAGCAACACTAAAGGTGAGAGCAGGGACCTCCTCCATCTCTTCATGTGGATTTGAGCTGACCTCCTATTGAGCCTGCTCAGTACCCCTGGTCTTAACCTAATCAGCTTATCCACCCCAATAGGATACTCTCAGTTACCTCTGGTAGGTACTCTCTAGCTAGCATGCCCTCTGCTTCCATTTATTATGTATTTATTATGCTGCTAACATTCTCACTGAAATTAAGTTACTAGAGCAATACTAGAATAGGTGATGAAATGTAGATTTGAACAGAAAAGGATCTGTTTATATAAAAACAAATTTAGAGGCTTTTGAAAAACCCAATGAAGAAAATTCACCCTTCCTTTCTTTAAAGCTAATGTTAAAATAAATGGAATAGAGTGAGCATACAACATAAAAGCTTAGAGAAAACAACAATTTTTTCCACACAAAAAAATATTTATTCTATTTATTCTATTTCTGCACCCAGATGACATCAGAAATATTTTTTAAATTATCACTCAAATGCAAAGAAAAACAGTAATTGGAAATTGTGGAGAAGTCATAATGGGTGTAGTTTATACAAATAGCACAATTATCTCCTACTGTCTAACCCTTACTCAGGAGAGCATGCTTGGCAGAGTAAAAACAAACAGAAACAAAAAAAACCAAAACACACACAAAGTTGTATATTCAAAGCAAAATTAAAAATTATCCCTGTCTTAAAAGAATTTTTCAAAAAAGAGTCTAATTATTGGTTCTGATTACAACAAATAAGAAAGCCCTCTGTTGGCAGCACAGAGTAAATGCTAGCTCACAAAATCAAATCAGAGACTGAGCAATACTTTTTACTTTTGTTACTCTTGGCAGGTCTGCTCTTGTAATAAGCCTGCTGTAAGAAAAATGAAACACAAAATAAATCAAGATTGTGGATATTAATTACTCTTATAATACCAAAATTTAAAACATGAACAGTTAAGGTAAAATGCATAGTAAAATAAATCATCACTTTCTTTGAGATATTTCTTCTCATACTTCATATACACAAAAAAGTTCTAGTTTTGTTAGCAAAACTACCTTTTTCCTCCATTTTTCTTGGCAAAAGTAGGAACCATTTTCCATTTCTTTTAAACAAAGATCTCCAGGCACAGGTAATGTTTGCAGTAATTCATAAAATCTCAGTGAAAGCTACATTTTAAAAGTTAGTGGCATATGCCTATAATACCAGCAATTCAGGAGCCTAAGGCAGGAAGGAGGATTGCAAATTGGAGGACAGGCTCAGCAATTTAGCATGACCCTAAGCAACTTAGAAAGACCCTGTCTCAAAAAAAAAAAAAAAAAAAAAAAAAAGACTGCAGATATCAGATATGGCTCAGTCTTAAATTGGCCCTAGGGTAAATTCCCAGAATCAACAAATAAAAAAATAAAGTAAAATAAAATAAAAGTCAGTTTAATTTTAGTGGGCAACAGGAAAAAGAAAAACAGTATTCTTGCACAAAACGTTATGAAGACAGCTGCATTTTACAGACTTTTGAAGAAAGTCATGTTTCCAAAACGGATCCCAGTTCTGTAATCACACAGTAGGGTACTAAGAGAAGTTGTAAAGACTGGTTCTTCAGAGATTACTTTGCCCTTTCACTTAGTAACAACTGCTTGCCATTTCAGAAATAAAGAAGTCATATAAAATGACAGTATTCTGAAGTGGGAACCAATCATACCATTTCAGTGCAGTTATCTTAATTATGTTCTCAGATATCTTTAAAAAGCTTTTTACTAGACTAGATTAAAATGGCTTTTGATGATGCCTTGATCAAAGGTTTGAAGTTAGATAGCAGTCAGTGGTAAGATCCACCATGAACTCTAGTTTTATCATTTTATACAAATTTCTCAGACTCTTTCTATCAGGTTTTTATTGAAATGATGCAGATATTTTAACTAGTGTTGGAAGCTGGCAGAGAGAATTAAATGAGAAAATAAATGCAAAATTCTTGGAATACATTAGATGATCATTAAATTTTAGCAGGCAGCTTCACCTGTACAGGCAGCAATAAGCCTAGCATCTCCTACTAGTCACATCTATCCAGATTTGTCATTCAAGTCCAGCTAAATAAATCTATTTTTCTCCTTTGAAGTCTGCAACAATGTTTTACTCAGCTTTTCCACCACTGTGACCAAAAGATCAGACAGAAATAGTGAGAGGCAGAAAAGTTTATTTGGGGTTCATGGTTTCAGAGGTCTGGGTCCACAGATAGCCAACTCCATAGCTCTGGGCCCAAGATGAGGGAGAATATCATGGCAGAGAAGTGTGTCATGGAACAAAGCAGCTCAGAATATGGCCACCAGGAGACCAAGAGAGAGAAAGCTCAGCTTGCCAAGGACAAAACATAAACCCTAAAGGCATGTCCCTGTGACCTACCTCCTCCAGCCACTCCCTACCTGCTTACTTTACCACCTGATTAATCCATTCAAGTGGATTAATGCACTGATTAAGCTAAGGCTGTCAGAACCCAATCAGGTCACCTATGAAGTGTCTCACACAGGAGGAGTCTTTGGTGGTCATCTGACATCAAAACCATAACAAGCAACACCAGTTTATCTGTGCTGATCCTCTTATGTTTTAACAGTACATCTCTCTCTTGCCAAGAGCACCATAATTTCTATTCCTTCTCTCCTGCAATAAGTACACTAGTTGCTAAATAGTGTTTGTTGAATTCAAAATGTGAAGCAAGTTTTAAAGCTCCTGATGTTGGCCATCTGTGGTTGGCTGAGGGTCTCAGTCACCGAGACCTACAGAAATTCCATGGGAGAGCTGCCTGTCATTCACACGTGAGTTTAGCAAATGGCTAGAAGACGGCAGAGTAGAACCTTACTTCAATCCATCACAGAAATAATGAAACTAAAAATAAATTAGCAAAATTTGGTAATTCCCCTAACTCTGCACAAAAAAATAGTCGAACACAGAACCTTTACCCTCCCCTGACTTGCCAACTGTCAGTTCTTTTTTCTTTTTTCTTCTTTTTTAATGCTTCACTCTTACAGCACTTTTTCACACTAATGGCATAGCTCATAGCTCAAATGCTATAGGCTGATGTTGAAAAAGCTCCTTATTTCAGGAGGATAACCCAATTAGGCCTGCTTTTCACTTTAATTATATGATCATTTCATCCCCAAATTTCATTGAAATAAGAGGGAGAGGTACAGCAAAGATTATTTTATGAACAATCTGAAAGAATCTTCAATCTTCAAACAATCTGAAACAATCTTCCCTAACTGAAGCAAAATAGGATGACATTTTAAAGCATCGATAATGACATCAGTGTACAACGAGCACCTAGAATTGCACACGTTATCATATGATGCTCAAAAAAGGAATACTGTGAGAAAGACAATCTAGATATTGTTATTCCCTACCTTTACCTGATCCAATCAGGGGCAAGAGGGGGAAGATCTTGCTAATGTCACCCTCCTGGTAGTTTGAGAGTCAGGCAGACAGAACATTCTCTGACTTCTAAGGTGGGGAAGAAGCATCACCAACATGGATCAAGGTATACACTTCTGCCTCCTTTACCGTCTTGGAAACTTTTACCTAAGAAGGAGTAAACGGATGGTACTGGTCCTACTGTCAGGTCACATGTGGGTGTGCTTCTTTCTATCACACAGTTGCCGTTCAACACGTCTTGCAAGTGCCCACAGGGTGAGTGACAGGCATGCATCTTGCCCTCCTGAATCTGACCAGCTGGTTTCCTGTCTCCTGGTGCACAGTTTCCTTTCTCAACAACTAGGGTTAATACATGCCCTCCCCCCACCCCTGCCTTGATTTGATCTAAAGAGCCAGGACAATGGTCAATGAAAGACCTTCCAGAACATAAGCAACACACTTCAGTGTAGTGGGTTCCCATCATTTCTACAGTCCTGTGTATCTTCAAGTTTCTTCCAAGTAATTGCACAGTATTACAGGAGGTACTTGTTGATTATTAACTTAGTACCCACTTCCACCACTAGAATATAAACCTCATGAGACCATAAACATTTTTGTCTGAAACACACAGAACAGTATTTTGTGTGTATTTATATGTGGAAAGATGAATTATTAGGTAATTTCAATGAGAGATTTCATTTGTTTACAATCCTACCTTAACCTACACACACACACACACACACACACATACACACACACACCCCTTATATCCACTGGTATGAGACAAATAATATCTTAGATGACCACCCTGTGTTCTTGGTTTCTGTTCTTCTGCTGCAGATCTCTTGAACATTAATTTAAAGCTTACAAAGCAAACAGCTAGAAGACAGGACTCCCACAGAATGAAATTGTGGAATATAAGAAAACAATATGTATACCCCCGACTTTAACACTGAGTCAGAACTACTGTGTCACAGATCTCAATTTCAAAATTTTATGAACAGGCAGATGTATGTAATTTATGATTTACAGGGAATAATTGAAATGGTAGTTTTGTTTGACTTCTTGCTATTTTTCATGAAGTAAGCTTTTAAAAAACATTTAACCTACAAACCGAAAAATAAAAAAACCTACTATCAAGATATTTAAGAAAATAAAGTATTATATCTTGTCATTGAAACACCATTTCCTAATATAAACTAAAGCATAATATAGACAGGTATAAATATTATGATAGCCTGCAGTTGCCATGGAAACATCACTATCAGTATACTTGTGAATATGCAGTTGCCTCTGTTTCCCGAGCTAAGCAAACACGCATAGAGTCCTACCACTTGTTTCCCTTATAAGTTATTTCCAAGATCCAAAATAAGCAAAGACAAGAGTGCAATTTTGTACTTCAGAAATGCATTATACACGATAGTAGGTGACGCATGGATCCATTAGTCCTAGCAGAACCTCCACTTTGGTACTTCAGAAGGCCTTTGAAAGGGTCTGTTTAAAATTTTTTTAAAGCACAAAAATGTATACAAATCAGAAAGTAATCAGAGCTACTGTGTGCTGATGCAGAAGGTAAAACAGGGCAGATCTAAGTATATTTGAGTTGGAATAAATGTGCCAACTTATTCACTGGAGTGCATTACTCTTTTGGATCTGCTTGTTTACTGAAGCTGTCAGAAAGCATTAAACTAGAGAAAAAACACTTCATCAATCCTATAATGTTGTTCTTAAAATAAATTCGTTTTTTTGCATTGAGATATGATAAATCAGATGACTATTGTCACAGTCTTTGCTACATGTATACATTCTATAAGCTGGACTTTAAACACTGAGATCTCTAGATCCCTGTTCTGGATTTCATTTTTTTTTTTTTATATCTTGGATAATAAGGTCTGAGGCTTTATGGCTAACCATATTAGATGGGAAGAGGGTTTCTCCATTTAGCCATTTAGCCCAAATTTGCCTTCTGAAACATTCCTTTGATAAACAAAAATCGAATCTTTCCATGACAAGATGACAAGGTGGCCTTGTGAAAACACACACACACACACACACACACACACACACACACACACACATACCAGTTTCACACCCCAGGTGTTCAGAGCTATCTGTACTCAGCATGACCACCACCAAGAATCAGTCTGTTCTCTGCTGGGTAAATACACTTAATTTCTTCTTTCTTTTCCTAGTTGAAGGACCATCACTGAACCTGCCAGGCTTTCTTGCACTTTCACAGTGTCTAATTCTGCAAATATTCTTCCTTTCTCATTTCTATCTTAAAAGTAGTCTATTCTGTTTTAAAGGTTTTTTTTTTCCAAAAAATGTCTGTTTCAAGAAAGTCTTCTCCCAAACCAAACAAATAATTATTTCCCATTAAGTTTATCATTTCTTCCTCATCCCCAAATTTCCACACATAAAACCAACACCTAATTTTTTCTCTTAGAGGCATTCCTCAATTCCTTCTCTTATTTCTACAATCCTAATTCAGACCCTCTTCCCTGCACAGAGAAAAGGCTCAACTGAAAATCTAGAATGTGCCATGAACTCCCATCCCTGGGTGATGCACAAGTGTGGCAGCAATAATAACAAGTGACATTTAACTGAGTCACACTGAGTTTTGGCACTCCTCGAAGCTGCTGCTGCAAGAACTAATTCACAGCATGACCCTCATAGCAACCTGGGAGGAGGGTTTTTCCCTGTTATGGAGATGAAGAAACTGAGGCAAGTGATGGCAGATGACCTGTTCAAAGCTAAGAAGTGATGGAACTGGACCCCAGGCTCATGCGGCTGGCTCCACAGCCCATGCTCCCAACAAATGTGGATTCAGTATCTGCCTCCAATGGGGACATGGCACATCAGGGCAGCTCCCTGTGGAAATCTTGAGTCTGCAACTGGACATTGGGTTTGATCAGAAAGTCAAGTAGAAAAGGGCAGGAACTCCAACCTCAGGGAGGCCAAAAGCAGCTCTAGAGAGAAGGTCCCAGGTTCACAGGAGAAAAGAAATCCATAGAACAAACAGCTCACCAGAGCCAGTGTGCCTGGTTCAGGGCTTGGCAGTGGGAAGCCCTAAGTCAGCCCCTCTCTCTGGGTCTCTCCTTCCTCGTGGCCTTGGGATTCTCTCATTGCTGTCTCTCACTTTCTGTTTCCCCACCCATCCCAGTCATGGAGAATCCCAAAAGAGCAGGTAGCCCTTGCTCCTGTAGAACCCTGCCCTCCTGTGATCCACGCCATCAGCCATGGACAGGACAGTCCCTTGCATGCAAGTCTAGCCATGCTCCTCTCCTCCTCCAAGGCTTCCAGGTTCCCTAAATATGAGGCCAAATTCTTTTGCATGTTCTATGGGGTCTCGTGGAGTCTAAGCCCTGTTCATCCCTGCCTAGCTACCTGTTTCCCATGACTCGCTCTATACTTCATCCAGACAGAATTCTCTCAGTTGCACATAGTACACCACTGTCTGTTTTTCAGGCCTTCCTTTGTCCACGCCTCCCATTCCTTTTAGCCCTTCAAATCTCAGCCTAGATGCTACTCTTCCTAGGAGGTCTTTGTTAATAGATCCCTCATCATAGGATTAGCTGAGGGCCTACCTGGGCTTCCTGAGGGCTGATTGTTACATGGTGGGTGGTGTGTAAACAATTCAGTCCTTTACTGGGTGGTGAAAATATCCTAAACAGATACAGCCAGGGGGAGCATGAGGCCTAGGGAACCAGGGCCACTCAGTAATGAAGACCTGACCATTTCTCCACTGGCTGTGCAGACTACAGAGGGCTGGAGAAGTAGGTGTCCTATGGGAGCCAAGTGTCCCACGTCTCTTCCTAAAACCTCCCACCTGTGTGACAACAGACACTGTGGAATCACAAGCTTCGAGGTCATGGTGTGCTTCTCTGGACTTTCCTATGTTCGACGATGGTAAACATTCTAGTTTATAGCAAATATCCTTTCCCTGGATTTCCCCTTCTCCAGCGGGCATTTTAAACTAGATTTGGCAAAGCTTCATTTCCAACTGTCCTGAGTTTTGATAGATTTCTAGGTAAACCATTTTAATTAAGGTGCTTTCAGCAAAAACTTAAATTTTCTCAATTACAAACCTGTCAGGTATTTGCTGAATCTGACATGTTCCTTTGCTGCTCAATTAAAGGATGGCATCAACCATTTTAAAAAACTCTTAATTAAAATCCACAAATGGATAAGGTTAGCACATATTAAATATGAACGATTATGAATATTTTTACATCGGTACCCAACTATCTTTCTAAGGCATGTCAGCAGACATCCTAAGATTAAAAAGAGGAGAAAACATGTAGACCAGTACAATTAAGGACAGCCATTGTGGCAAACATAACCACTGGAGTATGTGACGTCTAAGTGGAGATTGTAGTATTGCTCCAAGGTGAAAACTGTGTTCTGTGTGCTTGATGTCATGGGAGGCATTCATGACATTTAATGCACTAATAATATGCTTCAGTCCGGAGGTAAAATGACGAGTGCAATGCGACCCTTTCTAAAATGTCATAGTTCTCTAGCAGTAACATGGAAACACCAAAACCACTCTTGTTTTATGAATACCTTCTATTAGAAATTAAATGAAATTAAATAGAAATGTTTTAATAAGAAATGTGTTTAACTGTGACAGTAAGTAAAAGAAGCCTGACTCAAGAATAATGCTGAAGATAATGTATTTCGTGCAGCCTCTCAATGGGTATTGCCCAGGAGAGGGTGACAAAAATGAAGGATTCTCCTCAGTAATGTTAGGAGAAAAGATGAGCTCCATTATTAAGAAACACAGGATGAGATAGGGCCCTGCCCTGGCATTGGCAAACCTTCCTTGGTGCTTTAAGTAACAGATATGGAAGTTTAGTAATTTGCTTAAATTATTATTATTAATATTTTTTGGCACAAATGAAACCAAAGTGAGGGCTGCCAAGTAGGGTTGCACTGTTCGTGTACTGCACCACTCGGGGCTCTACTTCATATGGATCACCAACCATGTCAATGGCACCCTCAGGACATGGGCAGTATCCAACCATCCCCTTTTAAAGGCAAATCTTCATAGATCTGACCTTTTCACCACCAACACTAACTCCAAAAGTTTGTGCCTACCTCAAAGGTAAGTAAATGTCAGAATCAAAAATCCGTTCCCCTGTCAACCCCTACAGGAAAAACCAACCACCCCCTGTCAAGCCTGCAAGGCTCACATATCTGACTGAGTGCTGTAGGTCCTTTTGGTGTAGAGTCAGAACTGGACTCAAGCTCATGGGATATGCTGCTTAACAGCACTGTGACTTGGGGCTGGCTGTTTACTTGCTCTGTGACTCACTTTCCTCATCTATAACTTGGGAATAATAGTTGCCAGAACAACCTTGGGAGGTTTCTGACAAGAATCAACAATAAAAATAGCTGATGTGGACTTCTATGTTCCAAGCACTGCCCTGCTGTGTGGCATTATGCAGCCTAAGACAGAGGTATTTATATTTGTAGATAGACCTACCTTTATGTTTACTTATATTGTCAGGAACATCTTACAATGCAATTCTGCTAAGTTGCTGTGTGTGCGCACAGATGTATTTTATTAAATATTAATAATGCAAACTTTGAGTTGACCTGTCTAGTATTGTGGTCACTGCAACAGGTGACTTCTGAGTCCCTGAAATGTGGTTAGTCTGGATTGAGATGGGCTATACCGATAAAACATGTAATGGAATTTGAAGACTTAACATGGGGGGGGGGAGAACAAAATATATTGGTAATAATTTTTTATTGATTACATGTTGAAATAATATTTTTTATAAAATACATTAAGTAATTATGCTTATTGCTTTTTGCTTTTTTAAAATGTGGCTACCAGAAAATTTTAAATGACGTATGTGACCTTACATTGTATTTCTACTGCCGGTGACATGTTTTGCATCTGTAAGCGAAAACACTCATACTAAATTTCTAGAGATCAGGGACAGATGGTACACAGCCTTGACATACAAACCTACGGACTTGTATTCCCAGAGCTTGCCAATCCTAACATGAGTGTACCATGCCAGTTCACATTCTATGCAAATGAGATGCAAGGAAGGTGGAAAGTTCTGACGGCCATTTTCCTTCTTTGTTTGTGATTTCTCTTGGGTGCATGCTCACCAGGCTCTGGCAGTGCACACAAGGCTTTTCCATGGGTGTCAGGAGGAGCATCTGACATCAAGACTAAGGGAGCCAACAGGGATGATGCAGTACTGCAGGGAGACTCCCACTGGAGGCCACCTCCCTGTGTCAGGCTGGGAAGTGAGGAGAAGGAAGTGTTCCAGAACCCGGAAGGTCATCTGAGCACCTGTACTGTTAGGAGTGGCCACCTCCAGTATGGGAATGCTAGACCAAACACAGCGCCCCAGCAAAGGGAGCCAGGGAGTAAACACCCTGCCTTTTCACCTTCCAACTCGCCAACTTCCAATCGCTACCTCTCATTAGCCCAAACCGCCCAAAGCCAGAAAGGCAAGAGAGCCTTCTCACGTAATCCACAGGGCTCTCTGAGAGCATATGGCAGGATGTAAGGTGGGCTTGAAGGACAAGGTGGATGGAAGACATGTAGCACATCATTCTGAAAGACAGACAGGGTTGTCAACTAGGAATAAAGGAACCAATGGTTTACATGGAAAATAAGACTCACTAAGAGATTCTCCAAACACATCAAAGCATATTTATTTGAAGGATCTTGCTTTTATTTTGTGTTTTCAGGGATGCCGTGGCAATGGTCTCAGAACCTGCTCATTATTAGGTTCTAGACTGACCACTAACTATCTCCCATAGTTCAAACCACTGAACATGCCGATGGTAGTGTCTTAAGGCGGGGAGTCATTAGGGACCCCTGTTCTAAGTTACTAACAGCAGAAGCAAAAATCCTCCGGTCCCCAAATTAGCTTTAATTACAAATATATAACAGTTTTTAATGAAAAGATGAAAACAATAGTAATAGATGGATATTTTTTTCGGCTACTGGGGGCATAACTCATTCTGGCAGGCCCATAAGGACCCAGCCCAGCCAAGAACTAGATGATCCATGTGGACCATCACCTGATGTGATTTTATGGATGGGCACTCAGCTGGGAACATCTGCTGGACCATTTTCCAGACTGCAGCTTTGTCTTCTATGTCACACCAGGCAGAAGTCTCCAGTTTGTCACCACTTTCTCCTGTGCTTACTAGATATGAGTCCTCGACCATCTAGAGATAGGGAACCTTTCTGTCTTTGTCGGGGCTATTCCATGACCCATATCATTTAGATGAGGGTGAACCTTGTGTCCGTGGAGAACAGAAAACAACTCTGACTTCCCCCGGCTTGCTTCTGTCTATTCTGAACACGTATTTTGTGCCATGCACGTGGCCATACAAGACACAATATATTCCTTTGACCAATAACAGTCAAAACAGAAGAAGTTGATACCATGCCACTAAAATGAGTAGGAAATTTGTCATGGCCTAGAAATAAAAGAGACTGTAGTGATATAAAAACTAACTCTTTGGCCTGGGATGTGGTTCACTGGTGAAGAGCTTCTTTGGCAAGCGCGAGGCCCTGGGCTTGATCCCCAGCACCAAAAACAAAACAAGACCTCTTTATTCATCCTCATTCTCCAGTATGTGTAATTTATCGTTTTAGCTCATGTCATGAGAAAGCAAGCCACATAGTTGAATCTGACAAATGTGTAGACCATAATAACACACGGTCTCAAGTCAGAATGCCACTTGCTAGCCTGAGGAACTCATCAATTATTTAGCTGTCATACACATACCTATGATTTCCCAACAATAAAACAAGAGAACAAATAGAGCCTCCATTGATGGGGTTGTTGAAAAGATTAAATGTCATCTACAGGGCAGAATAAACACTAAATACTCGATATTATATTAAAGTATTTCAAATAGAAATATCTTTCATGGCCACATTAAGAAAAATGGCCTCGAGGTCAACCAACACAGCCTGTTTTGTGATGACTTTTGGCAAACACGGCTGATTTTCTCTCTCTCTGAGGTCTACCACTGTACAGCACATGGGTACACCTTGCCTGGCCCCAAAGGAAACTCTGCTTCATCTGGTAAGTGTCTGTGCTTCCTACAGCAAAGAGGACAATTTATAAACCAACATGTTCCCGTTTTGGTTTTAGCGATCAGGACACTTCCCAGCTGTTAGGATTAATGCTTCCCAGGTGCTTTAATCCTTTTAAATGATCTCCTTGTATTTTTATCTGTGCTTGTCCTATTTTATATTAATTTCCTTCTGTAAGCCAACTCAAGTCTTTTCAGAAGCCACTAAGTATAAATCATGAAGAAATATCTACGAATAACATAATAAAAATTAAAGCAGATTCTTTGTGGCTTCGGATTGTGCCTGCTTTGGGGCCATTTCATTGCCAACTGACATTCTACCGCAAGAGAGATGAAGTAAGAGAAAAAGACAGAAAATTAAATTAATCATTTCTAGAGGAGGTTGTGAGTCTGGAGTAAATCACGCCACCACAGTAAGAAGTCTAAATCACAATTATTTATAGAGTCTTTTAGACTACTGTACTTTCGTCATTTCTGCTCATGAAATTAAAAGCAATCATTTTTGATAAAGAGAAGAGTACAATGTGTTTTGGTCTATAGGAATAAGCAGGGGTTCAACTTTCAAATGAAGGATCTTGGGCTCTACTCCTAAAAAAGGCTCTTGATTCTGCAAATGGGGAAGGGATTCTAGATTTATTAAACAGAAAGCCTGTATAGAACATAGATAACAAAAATATAAAATAGGTAAGTCAGGCCAGGAATCTGAGCACCACAGTTTTTTGGGTTTGTTTGTTTTGTTTTTGGTACTAGATATTGGACCCAGGGATGACCCTTGCCACATCCCCAGCCTTATCTATCTATCTATCTATCTATCTATCTATCTATCTATCTATCTATCTATCTATCTATCTATCTTGAGACAAGTTCTCGATAAGTTGCTTAGGGCCTCACTGTGTCGCTGACACTGGCTTTGAACTTGCAATCCTCCTGCCTCAGCCTCCAAGCCGCTGGGATTACAGGCGTGCACCACCACACCTGGCAAGAACGACAGTTTTTAAAGTCTGCAGAAAGAGGCAGCCTAGATGATAGGTAGAAACCCTGTGAGACACCTTAGCCTTCATTAAGATGTAAGCCTGTGTTGACTGAACTCACCTCAGTTCTGAGATTTACCAAAAGGCATTTGGCATTAATTGTTTTCCTATCAAATTTTCAAAATAAATAGCTGAATAACTCATTATACAGTAAGCCAAAAAAATATTTATCTAGGACCCTCACCTTCAGAGGAATATTCTTGGAATTTTATCATTAAATGAAATAAATGTCTGCATGTTCAGGATACATAGGTGATTTAATTACATATTTCTGAAAGGAACATGTTAAAGTGAATATCTTATTTTCTTAATAATTTGTTGTGATTGTACGTAGTTATGTAATCACTTCACAGAGAGATAATGAAACATGCTGGGCTTATTCTTTCCTCATTCTAGCTTAATAATGAAAATAGTTCTTCTCTTCCCAGCCTTGCAAAAATTAACTTGCTTAAGTTTGTGAAATATAGTAGCTTTCAATAAGTAGCATCTCTTCTTTGGTAGGAAGGTTGTATATTCTGCTTTGTAAACATTTGAAATATTTTACACGTAATAGTGCTTTTGAAATAAAAACAAAACAACTATTTTACAGTTACAAGGCATACAAGCAAGTCTCATGAAAAATAACCTCACATATACTAAGAAAAATCTCACCTATTATTGGTGGAAATTTCTATCAGTATCACTTTGAAAAGCATTTTGACAAATTTCTATCTGTCTCAATATAAGGTTTGTAGACACAGCATATTTTTTTTAAAAATGTAAATAGTCTAAATGATTCTTAGTAGAAACCACTGTAAAGAACATAGTTTAAAATAGAGGTACATGCCTGTAATCCCAGGAACTCAGGAGCCTGAGGCAGGAGGATCACAAGTTCAAAGCCAGCCTTAGCAATGAACAATGTGGGAATAATCACTACCCAAGGATCAGGAATAATGAAGCACCCCAAAACTTTCAGGCTGAGAGGACATAAGAGATAAGGTTTCAGTCATGTTCAGTGGTGAACATCTGACCCTGGGCAGTTGTACAACTCCTTCCCAGCATCCTGAAACCTCTTGAGACCAGATCTAACTCTCTCAAGTCTGCAAGCTGTGGTTCCCATTAAAGCAGAGCAATCCAGGCCTACAGAGAGCTCCAGGACCATCTCACCCCTAACTTCCTTTCTTTATTCCCCCAAGTTTCCTTGCTCTTGTCCTCCCCAAGCCCTCTAAGCACTGATATCCATGCATCCCTTAATCTACCCAGTCTCTTTACCAGGAGGCAGCTGGCTACCCTATACACACCAAACTAAATCCTTGATAAGCAAGTGATGTCCCCCTCACCACCACCTGTGGATTTTGCCTTTAAAACTTGTCCAAAACCTGGAAGACCCTGGAACAAATATTCAAAACTGCCAGAATCTGTGTTTTCCCTAACTGGAACTCTGATTGACCCAATTAAACTCTGTGTGTGCCTCGGTTTCCCTTAAAGCCAGGTACCAGGCATACAGGAGCGGCTGCCTGGTGATGTAAGGTATGGGGAGAGCAAGAGACACTCTATGCATTTTACATCTTCAATGGTTTACATAGGCACATAGTAATTTTTAAATGAAGATCTACTGAAAAAAGGGAAAGAACTGGAATTTAGAAATATTCAACTTTAATTCATTTTCAACTGATTTACCCAACCACTATCATTTTCCTAGGCCAGCAGCATCTGACTTCAAAGGCAATAAAAGAGCATACACTCTAAAATTTGGGGGACCCCAAATCCAGCTTCATTTCAACAGTTTTTGGCAACACATTTGGATGATGTTACACTACTGCATTCAGCATGAGGGGGAAAGATGTGAAAAGGATGTTTCTTTTGGAGCAGTAAAGCACAAGGCTGAAATAGGAACTTAAGGTCAGCATGTGGGAGCAGCATAAAAAACAGGAAGATAATCTGCTCATTTAGCACTGGGTGGTACGTGCTGGAGAAACACCTGCTATTCACATGGGGCTCCTAGGTGGAAACTAAATTGTCTCACACAGTTGGGCTGTTGAGCATTGCTTTAAATAGGAAGCCACTGACTGGTAAGGAGCTCACTGTAGCTAATTCACATTTTCAGTAAAATTAAGAAAAAAAATTGTGAAGTTTTCGTGTTAGGCCTTTTAAAACTTTCTTGGCACATGAAAATCTGGTGTATGTTTCATCTAGCTGAGAGTTTGAAATGTTTCTTTTATATTGTAATATCAAATTACTGATAATATTCTCAAAGGAAAAATCAAATCTATTTACCATGCTTTTTATACATACCCTATATAACAATAAAGCAAATAAATAACTCTAAGGGCCAATGAATATAAAGGTTATAAAACTTCTTCCATAAAATGTTAATGATAGAATTTATTTCAGTATCATTTCAATGATATTAAAAAGTTTTATGATTAAAACTTTTAAGATTACATTATAAAAATTAATTATATTATAAAAATTAATATTCTCATTAATGGTCTATTTTATGTTAACAGTATCAAAATATGACAATTTGTAGAGTTCTTAGAAAAATTTATATAACTGACTTGGGTGAAATAAAAAAAATCAGAAATGGCCTACAAGTATAAGAAAACATGTTCAACACCCTTAGCAATCAGGGAAATGCAAATCAAAACTACACTAAGATTTAATCTCACCTCAGAATGGAAATCATCATGAATAAAAATAATGATAACTGCTGGTGAGGATGTAGGGGAAAAGTTGTGCTCCTAAACTGTTGGTGGGACTGAAAATTAGTACAACTAATTTAGAAGCATTATGGAGATTCCTCAAGTCTAGGAATGAAACAACCATATGATCTTGCTAGCCCACTCCTTGGTATATATCCAAAAGATCTAAAATCAGCATACTACAGTGGTATAGCCACTTCAATGTTTGTAGCAGCTCAAATCACAATAGCCAAGTTGTAGAAACCTCGGTGTCCATCAAGAGACAAATGGATATAGAAATGCGATATATGTACACAACAGAGTTTCCCACAACCATCAAAAAGAAAGGAATCATGTCATTTTCTGGTAAATGGATGGAACAGGAGAAAGTCATGCTAGATGAAATAAGACAGACTTAGAAAGTCAAGGATCAAATGTTTTCTCTCATGTGGAAGCCAGAGAGAAAGAAGGAAACAAAAAGTAATCTCTCCTGAAAACAGAAGGGAGACCAGTAGAGTAGTTCTGGGGACAGAAGGGGAGGGGAGAGAGGAGACAAAGCAGCAGAACAGGGGATTAAAATGGATAAAATTTATTATTATAATTATGATGCACTGAAATTTTTGAAAATTTACTATAACTTTAGGGAGAATGTATAGTTAACATATACAATTAAAATATAAATGTCAAAGATAAAAAAATGAACATTCATGGTATTTTCCATTATTCATTAGAAGAAGACAGGAATTGTATTTTTGGTTCCATTTACAGCCTGTCAGAAGTTCCCTGAAACAATGCTTTAAGTACATTTTCTATGTCTATGTCCCGATCCATATATGGCATGAATTTCCAAATTCAACTCCCAAATCCAATCGTATTCCCTTTCTTTCCAGTTTTGGGTATCCTTCTTTGTCATCTCCAGGTTCTCACTATGATAAATAAAAACATTTTGCAAACTCTAAAAGTCCACTTAAGAAAGAACAGCAATTAAAAAGTGGATTGTTTGCAAAAGTCTTACATAGTCTAAATGGACAATATTCTACAGGAAAACATTTTTTCACTAAGACAAAATTTTAGATGTCAGAGACACACAGCAGACAGTCACAGCCTCTGATTTAAAGGTAAGTGGACAGGGTTTCAGTTTATAATTTATCCTTCAATGTGTTCACAAGGCAAATTACTTCAGCTCTGCAAGACCCAGTATTCTCAAGAGTAAAACATCACTAACAGAATAATAACATTTATCTCCAAAAGGTTAAACAAGGCCATGCTCAAAACATCCCTCTAAAAAGACTCCCAATATTCAGATTTTAAACGGTATTTGTGCCACAGAGGGTAAGATGCTATAGAGCCAGTGTGCCTGTTCTTTTAAAATGATAAAGGCAATGAAAAATGCTTCCTCTGATTCCTCATGTTTTACATTTCACATTTGTAAAGGAAACCTGAAAGACTAAGAAGTACTGTACATTTTTAAATATCTTACCTTATTTAAAAAAATATTTGCAGGATCACAAGGACTAACCAATTAATACATGGAGGTACACAAATTAGAGCTAAGAAACTTAAAATGTAAACATAGAAATAACAAATACATAGAGTCTATAATTTTATAAAGTTCTATAGACTTATATTCAGGTCACAGATTTTATACTAAGTTTCTGAGCTTTCTAACAATTTTCAAGGCTACATGCATTTGGTTAGCTACGTAATTCACAATGCCCAGAAAGGTGAGTTGGTTGGTTGGTTTAAATTACAAAGGGGAAACAAGCTTGCAGTGGTGGTGACTGTTGTAATTCTAGCAGCTCAGGAGACTGATGCAGGAGGATCACAAGATCAAAGCCAGCCTCAGCAACTTAGTGAGGACTTAAGCTATTTACTGAGATCCTGTCTCAAAATAAATAAAAAGGGGCTGAGGATGTGACTCAGTGGCGAAGCATCCCTGGGTTCAATTCCCAGTGCAGAAAACAAAACAAAACAAAATGAAACAATAACAACAATAAAAAACCACACTTACAAATAAAGAAACAAAAGTGAAACGACAATATCTGATATCTACAACAAGAACAAAAGGAGTCCTATATTCACATAAAGAGTATTCCATTAGTATAAAGAGGACCATCCAATACACACCTGCTATGGCATCTTCTGCGTTGGCTAATGAGCTTATCCTGGAGCTGGACAATATAATTTATTATGTACACCAAGGCACACTTGAACATGAAAATTGTCACTGATGAGGTATGACCAGTTGCAGACTGAAGTTCCCAGGCAAATCAGGACAAATGGCCCCCATTGGTGAATCTATTAGTAACTCTATGGAAACTATAGAAGGGAAGAGCTGGTATTGGATGAGTCCAGGTGTACAAATTTCTACTGCAGTAATATTTCCTTTTCCATTTTTAATTAGCAATTCAAATTCAGAAAACTAATAAGACCATCAATAATAAAAGCAGCTTACATTTTTCAAGACTTTTTGTGTGCTTGGGGCTAACGGTTTCAGGGGTTGTCAACCTATGGCCCAAGGGCCAAATCTATCCTGTGGCATGTTTTTGTCTAGCCTGAGAGCTAATAATAAATTTTATAGTTGAAGTGGCTGGAAAAAATCAACAGAAGAATAATATTTCATGACATGTGGAAAGTACATGAAAAAATGTCAATGCCTACAAATAAAGCTTTATTGGAACAGTTGCACCCATTTGTCTATAAGTTTCGTTTGTGGCTGCTCTCAGACTTCCAAAGCAGACTAAGTAGTTGAAGATAATCTAGACAGGTTGCAAAGAAATCAGACTCCAAAAGCCATGCACTGTATGGTTCCATTTCTATGACAATCCCAGAAAAGGGATAACAACAGAGAGAAGAGAACAATGGTTACCAAGGGTAAGGAGGTAATGCAGGGTAAGGATGACTATAATCAGGTGACAGGATATATTTTGGGGGCCATGGTCTGTGTCTTCACTAGGTCACTGACTCATTTTCCAACCTTGAAATCTGGGCACCACCTGTGTGGATCTTACCATAGTTAATCAAGAAATTAAGAACAAAAACAGGTATGTTTGGTTCCAAACTCCACAGCCACACAGACTCAATACAGCTTTCTCTCCTCCAAGTTCTCTTCTCTTCCAGCCAGAAGCTGCACTCCATGTGTAGATTCCTAGGCTCAACTGAGGTATTCTTAAAGATGAGGGTTCTCTCCTTAATCTCTGTAAATTCTAGGGTTCAACATCAGACTTCTTTCAGGCATCTGAAAGTCCTAAGATGGCTACCAGTTCTACCACTAAGCCTTAGGACATGCAATTCCTTCTGCTGAAAATCTCTAGCCCTGACTTTGCACTTCCATCCCAACTCATAATTACTCAGTTACAAGTTGTCTTTGACCTTTAGGATAATTCTCCAAAATGCCACCAACAAGTTGAACCTTTCCTCTTTTAACTCCCATCACACAGTTAAGTACATTTCATAAATTATGGTTTTTATGTTTTTTAATGATCTACTTTAAAGAAAATTCAAACCCTCATTATTATATCTCACTTTATTTCTAATAGATGTAACTTTTCCCCCTTTACATAACAACTTTACCAGTATCACAGAGTATTAGGCAATATTTCCTTCCAGTTTCTACAAGGTCTTTTCTTCTTCTTTCCATGTTTCTTCACAGAGCAAATGTTGTCTAATGTTTTTTGGGGTTCCAATTTATATATTTTTTCCTTCTATGGATTGTGCCAAGTCTAAAAACTCTAGCCCTGGATTCCAGAGATTTTCTCTTTTCTCCAGAATTTTTTTATACTTAATTCATTGACTTTTATACAGATTCTATGAAGGCCATGGAAACTATATCCTCATGAAAAAACATACTTGGGATAAACATAAGAAAATATGGAGAGAGAGATGTCTTAATCCTAGAAAATATGACTTTTAAAAAGATTTTATTACAATCAAGCCTTGTCCCCTCATCTATCATGACAATTTTGGAAAGGTGGACTTTTATTTGTTTTTGTGGTTTTATATTTTCACATTTTATATTTTAAATCATGGTCCATTTTTCAGATAATTTGAATACAAAGTATGAGATTTTGGCCAAGGTTAAATGTTTACCTATAGATGACAAATTGCTCCAGAACCTTCAGTTGAAAAAGTAGTTAGCCTTCCTTAAGTAAATTTCCTTAAGATCTCTGTCAAAACCCAATTGAGAATTTCCATTTCTGGATTTTCTGTTCTAGTACTTGAATCTACTTCTCCACTAATAGAAAGGTCCTGATTACTGTAGGTATACTGTAATCTCCAACATCAAATATGGTGGTTCCTCACACTTTATTGTCAAAGTTGCTTTGGTTATTTTAGGGTCTGTGACTTTTATATAAATATAAGGTTTTCAATACATGAAAACAAAATAAACCAATAAAGAAAACTTCACTGGGATTTGGTTAGGAAAAACACTGACCCTGTATATCAGTTTGGAAAGAACTGAAATCATTCTATATTAAGTCTTATAATCCATGAACATGGTATGCCTCTCCATTTACTTGGTCTTCTTTGATTCCTTTCATCAACATTATATAATTTTCAGCATAAAAATCCCTGTACATGTTTGGTTAAGTGCAGGCTTAAGCATTAAATTTTGAGCAATTGTAATTAGTATCATGTTTCTAATTTTGGTTTCTACCAGTTCATCACTGTCCTGTAAAAACATGGCTGTTTGTGTTGAGCTTATATCCTGTGGTCTGATAAACTTAATTTGTTCTAGAGTTGCTTTTCTAAGATTTAAAAGGTGTCATCCAAAATATAGAGATAGTGTTCTTACTTTCCAGTATATATGCTCTTCTTTTCCTTGCTCTATTGCAGTGGCTAGATTTTCCAGTAGAATTGTAAATAAGAAAAAAAGTGTGAGGATGGGCATTCATGTATTTTTTCTAATCTTACAGGGAAACTATTCAGTTTTTCACATTTATATATAATATTAACTGTAGGATTTTTGGAAATGCTGTTATTAAGTTGAGATAATTCACCTATATTGCAAAATTGAAGAGAGATTTTATCATTGTTGGATTTTTATCAAATGCTATTTCTGTGGCAAATGACATGATCAAGTAATTTTTCTTCTTTAACTTATTGATATAGTATGCTATCCTGATTTGACTTTCAAATATTTGGCAAATTTGCATTTCTAGGATAGACCTAATATGAAGAAACTGTGTTTTCATGAGTAATGCTTTACATACTTTGTAGAATGTTTTGCTAATAATCTATTGATTATTTTTTGCATTTAAATTAATAATATATATTGTTCAATAATTTTCTTTTTTCTAATGACACTAGTTAAAGTTAATATTATATTTAGAAAATGGTCTGGGAAGTATCCTTTCCTGTTTTATTTCCTGGAAAATGAATTGTAAAATTGGTGTATATTATTTGTTAATTATTTGTTACAATCTCTGAAAAGAGAGTTTTGGAGTTTTTTTTTTTTGGGGGGGGTATGGCAGGTGGAACTTTCTAATTATGATTTTAATTTCCTTAATGATAAAGTGTTATTCTGATTATCTATTTCATTTCATTTCATTTTGGTATTTTTTTTTAATTTCAAGGAATCAGTCCATTTATGTAGTGTTGAATTTATGAGTGTAAAGTTATTAGTATTCCCTTATTATTTGTTAATAGTTGCAGGATCTGCTGTTTTACTTTTGATAGTTGTGGCTTATATCTTCTTTCTTTTTATTTTTAATTAGTCATACCAGAAGTTTGTCAATTTTATTGAATTTTTTTTCCAAAAACAATGCTTTTAATTCATTAATTTTTCCTACTGTTTTCCTATTTTCAATTCCATTGATTTCTGTTCTTTTTATAGGTAATGGTATTTTTTTTCTTATTTTATAATATCTGTAAATTTCAGAAGATTAATTAGGATATATCTTGGAGGTGATGTCTTTTTGTGATTTGCTAAGCTTCAATCTCATTGTGTATTTCACCAGATTTGGGGAGTTTTCAGCCATTATATGTTTGAACACTCCTCTGGTCCCCCTTGTTTCTGAACAATAACAGTTTAATTTTCAGAGACTTCAAATTGTTATTTTGGTCACATTAGCTTATCTAGTAAGGCTCCTTCTGGTCCCTGCTGGAGCTGCCTGAAGGAGAAGGGGATGGCACATGGGCACTGGTGTCTCTTGTTGAGGTGAAGGGAAGTCTGGAACCTCAACTCCCCCAACTCCTTATGGGCTTTAGTAGAATTTCTCCTGCCTCTTGGGGTTAAGAAGCCCCCCTCAGATTGGCACTGGGGTAAGATTCTTCTACCAGTTTGTCTCTTGCCAGGATGCCTCCCTCAAGGGGAAAAAGAGCCACAGAAACCCTGGCCCAGGCTGTGTGGTTATGGATCCCCCTTGTCAACTCCGCCCACCCACCCAGAGAGCATCTTGACAGAGCAGAAAGCTCTCAGGACTGGTGGGGAAGCAGAATATTTTCCCAGGCTGATTAATTCTGGTGAAGTTCCCTATCAATCCCCATTTGTCACTGTCACTGATTTCACATGGTGGTGTCACAGGGACTCTAGTTGAACCTGAGAGACTGATGAGTTCTTTGGGCTACTTTCTGTCACTAGGTTGGGAGTCTGAACATGTCTTTTCTGTGACACGTTTTTCCATAGGATGAGGAGGTTGTCAAACATCCCACAGCTGTTCTTCCACTCATGGCTTCAAAAATACCTTTGCCATCTTCCTACCATGTTTTCCTCTGATTGCTTCTTGCACTATTTTCAGGGTTTCTAGTTCTGCTAAACACGAAGATATGAATGTAAACCATTTATTTAGGCTGAAAGATATTTTGTGTTATGGTTTAGATCTTTTGGTGTCCCTCTAAAGGTCATGTGGGAGAAAAAAAAAGAAAGTTTACAGGTGAAATGATTGGGTTATGAGGGCATTAACCTAACCATATCTGTCACCAATGTCAGCTTTCCCCACTGCCTCTCTCCTCTTCAATAGTTAGAGTGTAATTCATTCCCCCTTGTACTGGCCAGCTTCCTAGGCTGAAAGCACCCTGATTCATCTGTGATCCCTCTATTATCCTTAAGATAAAGCTGAGCCTTCCCAAAGGAAAGCTGCCATGCTCTCAAATGGAGGAAGAGCAAGCATCTCCAGTGAGAAGCCTCGCATCTCCTTCCCTGCTTTGTTAAGCTCTGCCTATTCGGAGCTTCCTTAATTCCTTCAAATTGTCCTTGTGGATGGGTCTGTCTCCTGTGAAAGTGTGGGCCAATTAAAGGCACAGAGCATTCCTTTATGTCTCTCATACCCAGCACAGTAACCAGCACTTAGATCTTGTTCAATAAAGGAAAATTAATTTAAATAACAAACCATCAAATGAGCTCTGTAATCACTGGTTCAATGAAAATCTATAACAACTCTGATCTGTAAGCGTTTGATTTCTACAATATCTAGACATTGATAACTTTTGTGTGTGTGTCTATTTTCTGAGATATGCACAGAAACCTTATAATTCTGGGGTATGTTTCTTTTGTCTCTCCCATAGACCTTAATATTTGAATACCTGCAAAATGACTGATACCTACCTTCAATACAAATAGACATGAATTCCTGTTATTAAATGAAAGTGGAAGATTAAAAGTTTGCTATGCAGATAATAGGATTCAGGGCAGCTAGCAGAGGGAGGGGGTGTACCTGTCTTGGCCCCCCACAGTTAGAATCTGAGGCTTCCTCTCTCATTACTCCCTTTCTGAATGCCACTCTGAAGGACTAATTGGTTTTCTGGATTCCAGATTTCCTACATAAGATGTCAAATGAGTTTGCACCTCATACAGACATATCTCACAGCAGGGACAGGGCTATCTCACAAACATTATATGATTCTAGCTTAACACTATTCTGGCTGGTTTGCTGGTCAGTCATTTAAGGAAACTTGAAAGACATGTCTTTTGTTGTTATGGTTTTGTCCCCAGGTCAACATCTCCTGGAGAGCCAGCCTGTCTAGCTCAGGCCGTTATGTTTTTCTCTTAATGGACCAATGCTGTGGTCTAAATAATCTTATGTCTTGTCCGCCAACAGCTTTAAATCAATCCGTATTACACAACGGTTGAATGTGAAAACAAAAATCCACAGGGGGAAAAAATGTTCTTTGTAGCCCAAAACAGATGTATCTGGTTCCACTGTTCCTGTTACATTCGAAGCAGATAAAATTTGCAAACATGTTTCTTGAGAACACTCCAACCATGGTAGGTGCCTGTGAAACTTAGCTGTACCTTAGATGTTTTCTGTAGTGCTTTTTCTCTGGAGTCTAAGTGCAATAGTTAAGTCTGGACTTTGCAACGAAAAACACAAAAGACTTTGGAATAGGCCATTCTCTTGATAGCTGTGTGACCTCATAGAGCTGCTTGGGGGATTAGATGAGATGGCCATGTGAAGGGTTTTATTAGCACTGTGTTTGGTCCACAAGAACTGCTCAACAAATACTGTTTACTTATACCATATCTCAAAAATCCATCTACAAAAACATAAAATCTGTGTTTTCAGTAAGCAATACTTGATGTTTTCAACTGAACATGTTATGTATAGGAGCCAAATAAACTTGGTGATGGAACCCATCCTAACTTTTTGGGTTCTGGTTTCTTTCTTGCTGTAATACTCGATGATACATGCAGATAAACAAGTAGCAAAGTAGAAAAACAGTGCTAAGGCAGGAGAGGAGGGGAAGACGGAGGAGGAAAACCAGCAGAAGGGCATTATGAGAGCTCAAAATCCAGTTGCCAAAGCCCGTGGGACCTCCACCTCCCTGCAGAAGAGGTCCATCAAAAACATTTAAGTCAAGATCCCCTGGACCCAGAGGACAGGGTATGAATGAGGACTATTCAGGAAACAAAAATCCACATAACATAGCAAATCTATATTAGACTTGAGAACAAAATCAACAGGATTCCAGCCAGGAGTACACGCATCTGGTTTTATTATTTCTATTCTGTTTGATCCTGTTGGACTTCACAAACAGACGTCTCCTAAGAGCCCTTTGAAAATGTCAGGTTCCCATTAAAACTAATTGGATCTGAAATGCGTTACACAGCACCGAGGACAGCCCTGGTGCACAGTAGGCCCTCAGTAACAGGAAACCAGCCTCCAAAATGATCTTCCCTCAGGCATGGAGCTCCATTCTGGCAATACAAAGAATATTAAATGAGCCCACACAGAGTGCTAAGTATTGTGAGCACTGGCTGAAGGAAGAAAAACATCAAGACAGGCCTTAACATTGCTGTTTTACACTTGCAAGTCAGTAAGGAGCCTGGGGACTGGTACATGGTTTAAGGAAAAAACAGAAACAAAAAGTCTACCCAGTAAAATGTTAAAACAAAAAAAAAAAAAAAAGAAAAAAATGGAGACAACTGTATCACAGACTCAATTCACCAACCAGCACTGAAGTGAGCTTCCCCTTATGGATTTTCCAGAAGTAAAACTCCAGAAAGCACTAAAAGGGATGGCTGTTCAAAGGCATTACATGCCTCCACACAGCTGCTGAGGAGCCACCTTTGTGAACAACCTACAGATGCATTTCTCTGTCCCAGAATGGCTATAGTGCATTCCTGTCATTGTGGGATCCACCCCTCTTCCAGGCATCAGCACCTCGACCTTGAGGTCACTCCTTCCCTTACCCCTGTCAGTGCCTAAGGACCAACTGCTGTCAACCACTGAGAGGGCTGGTCCAGGAATGGGCGGGTCTCCCGCTCTACTGGTTAAGCGTTGCTCCTGGAATTTGAAAAAGAAATTCCTATCTCCTGAGATGGCTGTGTGTGAGAGCCATCAACTGCCACCTCCTGCCACCCAGTAGATGGAGGCAGCTCCAGAAGGAATCCAACAGAGAGGACAACAGTGATGGGGAGACACAAAAGCCTCAGTGAACCCCTGGATCCAACCAGAACTGCAGTTAGCTTACCCAGGACTTTTTGGCTTCAGGCATCAACACTATTTTAGAGCATAAGCTGGTTCTGATTTGAGTTTCTATCATTTGTCACCAAATAAAAAAAAATTCCAAATTCAAACCAGTGGAGGAGCTTAAACAGACACAGAGAGATAGGGCAGAAGGAGAGATATATGGAGGACACAAATGAGTCCATTGAGAGGAACAAAATCAACAGGATTCCAGCCAGGAGTATAATACGCATCTGGGACTGAGGCCCTACTTCACACAAAGGATTCTGAGTTCCTGACAACACTAAATATGGTGTTAGAAAAACCAGGCATAAAACGTCAATAGAAGAGATAACCATGGTCAAGAAGGAAGAAAAACCCTGATAATGGAATTTAGAGCAATTTCCAAAATATTATGCTGAAAATACAACTGCATTAGGAGACAGACCTCTTTTGATGGTGGAGGAAAACTGGGCCATGTATCAATACAGGTCTTCTCATTGGCACCGAATCTAATGGAAGCCTGAGCCCAGGTAAGTTGCCAAGGAGGTAAAGGTATCTAAATAGCATGTTGAATAAGACAGCTTGCAAAATACGTTGCCTGGTGGACAACCTAAAGCTTCAAGTATATTTTCAGGGAACATTTTCAATGTACTCATTAAAACAAACCTAATCAGTGGAGACGGCAGTTAAAAAAAAAAAAAGTGAACTCGGTAATAAGGAAGTCATGATCAAGATATTAGGAATAAAAGATATCTGCAAAAGAAATGAATGCATCTACTGACTTTAAATCATGACACGTTAGTAGTGTTCCTTGGTACACAGAAATAAAAACTTAGTGGGAAAGTGACAGACAGTATTGTTAAGCACAATCCACACAGATAAAGAAGAACAATTGATTACTGCTCACTGTAGGATATTTTCATCAATAACTAGACCAAATGAAATAACTCAAGTGATGAAATATTCCATTTTCTAAAACCCTATCTTTGGGGACTTGGAAATTCGAGTCCCCAAATATAATTTACAGCAAACACAATTTTGAAAATAGATGCACTATACTCTTGAGTAGCAATTTTTTTTATTTTGTTTTGTTACAGAGAATTAGGACAGACAACTCACAAAAAAAAAAGCAACAGTGATACTGGATATCTTTTGCAAATGAAATCTTCCTAAAAAACCAGTGAGTAATGGCGAGACACCCTGCCAAATGTAGAATTAGAGCAAGATGTAGGGTTCAATGCCATACTTCTATCAAAACTATTATGAATTTTAAAGCCTTAGTTCCAAATTTAATGAAAATATGGGGAGGGGACCTTTCAAAGGAGATCATTACTCTGAAAATTACCGGATTTCGGTATGTTTTTAAAGACATTTTCCAACATTTGCAAAATAGAATCACAGCAGTATAATGGATAAGCATTAAACTAGGACTCAATTAAATGGATGCTCACATAGAAGAAGAAATTACAGAATATTTTTAGCATGCTACAGCAGGATAATACAACCACCTAAAAATTATGGCCCACAATACACTATAAACCACCACACACATATAATAGAGCTTTATCTGAAATTAAAGGGTTGGGTTCAATTCTGGCCTTTTTACAAGCCATTTGATTTTAACTTTGTACCTGCTACCCAGGCAGCTGCTCCCTCTCCAGGCGAACCTTTCTTTCACAGACAAGCCATAGCAGTTCTGCTATAGACAAGAAATTGCTTTTAGAGTACTTAAGAAGTGACAAAAAAAAAAAAATCTCAACTGAACAGTAATAAAGGAACACTCCTACAGTGACCAAAAAAAGAAAGAACCAAAACAACAGGTGGATGGTTTCTAAGCAAGAATCTTTCTGAGACTCAAGAAAATAAAACGAACCTGTCTTGGGAAGCATTCAATACACTTCTACTATAAGGGCATGATGTTGAAACAGGAGAAAGAATATGGAAGAACACTAGTTAATCCATGAGTCAAATGGGCAATGGTGCTGCCGAGCTCGGGACATTTTCCAGTCTCTGGGATGCTGGACTCCACTAAGATGGGGTTTGCAGGACTGTGGTTTTATCTAATTGCAGTCAGTTGGAAAAATATCAGATCTGCTTCACAGAAAACTAAGCATCTTTTTTCTTTGGTCCTTGTAATGGTGCAAAGATGGTTTTGTATCCTAAAACAGCACTAAGTGGATTTTAAAATAAAATGCTATTGATATCTCAAGCAAAACCTGGAACCTGGAAGTTTCCCAGGACCCATAACTGAAAGAAAGGAAAGGGGGGAATATAATACCAAGGTTACCTACAAAACAAGATCTATTTTTTTTAAAATGAAACAGACTGGAAAAAAATGTAACTGTCATTATAAGAAATGTTTTAGATGTCAGACTGCTGGCATGTCAGAATCTGAATCAGGAGACTAACTGAACGAATTTTATATAAAATACAGCAATCACCATCCATCCATGGGAATGGCCCACTGTAAGACCAATACTTTATTCTTAGAATTAGCTGATTATGTTTTTAACAGTGGCATCAGCTAACACTACTTCTATGAAGATAGAACCCTAACTGAGATAAAAGCAAAAAACACACTAAATCAAGCACTCGGATTCCATGAACACCTCTCCAGCTCAACACAGGCGTAGCAAGGCTTCTAGACTCTCAAGAGCCACAACCTGTGGTTACAGCAAACAAGGGCTCCTGCTAATGATCAACATCGGCAGGCACGTGACAGATGAGCCTCCTTCAGATGACAGATTCTGGAGGCACATAAACATTACCTTCCAAATGATAAATTACGCCGTCTTACAGAAATAGAGTTTCCAAGCCTGTCATTTAGTTGTTAGTTTCAACAAGGACTGTTTGAAGGGGGAAATGCAAGAGGATTCTGAGGCCATCATTGTGCTGTAGCATTTGTCAAATACCAAATAACAACAAAAAAAGAAGATAAGGTGAAGGAGGAGGGGAAAGAGGGAGGAGGAAGAGTGAGGAGGAGGGAGAGGAAGGAGGAGGGGGAGGAAGGAGGAGGGGGAGGAAGGAGGAAGAAAGGGAGAGAAGGCAGAGAGAGGAGGGATCAGGAAGGAGGCAGAGCTAGGGGAAGAAGGAGGGAGAGGAAAGGGGAGGGAGAAAAGGGAGGAGGGAGGAGGGGGAGGAGAGGAAAGAGGAAGAAAGAGGAGGAGGAGGAGAAGGAGAAAGGAGGAGGAGAGGCAGGAGGGAGAAGGGGAGGAGGAGGGAAGAAGATGAGGGAGAGGAAGGAAGGAGAAGGAAGAAGGAGAAGGAGAAATAGAAGAAATATTTAACCAAAACTCTCAGTTGTTTCAAATCTAGAATGAACTTAAATCAACTTCATTCTCCTATGAAAATTCCATGTGATCAGCAGATTATTTCATTTTAGTCCTACTAAATTTCTCAATTTAGTCAGTGTCCAAATGTCTACAAGACTTCAGAGATTTAAAGAGATGCATCTAGTATTAAAAACAAACAAACAAACAAACAAACAAAAAACTACTGCAACTCAATAATAGAAAGAAAATAACCCAATAAAGGATGGTCAAAGGATCTGAACAGATATTTCTCCAGAGCACACACACCCACTTTGACCTTTATAATACCTGACAAAGGCTGACTAAGTGTGGAGGAGTTGGAACTATCAAACACAGCTGGTAGAAGAGTCACTTTGAGCAGTGAGTTTTGGAAACAGGCTGACTGTGCCTGAGGAAGTTTTATACAGTGTTACATAGGACTTGACCACTCCACTCCAGGTAAGTACCAATGGAAATGTAAAGCTGGTCCACACAACCAGGCAGCATGGCACACAACTGGGATCCCAGCAACCCAGAAGGCTGAGGCAGGAGGATTGCAAGTTCAAGGCTATTCTGGCGATCTAGCAAACCCCTCTCAAAATAAAGAAAGGGCTGAGGATATAGCTCAGTGATAGAGTATCACAGAAATCGCCCCCCAAAATACCACCAAAGTATGTCCATGCAAAAATTTGTAAACAAATTTCCGTAGCAGCATTTTTTACAATGGTCAAAAAGTGGAATGACCCTAATGATCATCAATTAATGAACAGATAAACAGCATTTGGTATGTTCAAACAGTGGAATAACAATTTTAATCTCAACAATAAAAAGAAATGAGGTACTGATACATGCTTCAACATGGACAAATCTCAAAAGGATTATGCTAAGTGTTGTGGTTTGGATGTGAGGTATCCTCTCATCGCCCCTGTAGTAATGCAGGAATTTTCAGGGTGAAATGATTGGGTTGTGAGAGTGTAACCTATTTGGTCCTTCCCAATCTGAATACATTAATTGGGAGGTGACTGTAGGCAGGTAGGGTGTGGCTGGAGGAGGTGGGTCACTGGGGGTGCCCCTGCTGCTAATTTCCTGTTCTCTCTCTCTCTCTCTCTCTCTCTCTCTCTCTCTCTCTCTCTCTGCTTCCCAGTTGCTCCAAACAGAGCATCGTGTCCTTCCACCATGATGTTCTGCCTTATCTTGGGCCCAAAGTAATGGAGTTGGTCAACCATACATTGACCCTCTAAACGGTGATCCCAAAATGAAATTTTCCTCCTCTCAGTTGTTCTTATCAGTTATTTTTGTCACAGTAAAGAAATTCTGACTATACACTAAGCGAAAGACAATCATAAAACACAACTGTATAATCCCATTTACACAAAATGCCCACAATAGGCAAGTCTGTAGAGTTAGAAAATAGATTAGTGGTTTCCAGGGAGTAGGGTAGGGGAACGGAGAGTTATTGCTAATGGGCCCAGTTTCTTTGGGGAATGATGAAAACATTATAAAATTCAATGTAGTGGTGGTAGTGGTACAACTTTTTGAACATACTAGTAACAAGTGAATTGTAGACTCTAAATGGGAAATTATATAACATATGAATTATATATTGAAACTGTTATAAAAATATCTGAACATGTCCTCCCCTGTCCCAGCTTGCCATGCCCCCAGCTATGAGCAGGACCATTGTTAAATATACAATGTTTATGCTGCAAATAAAATAGCTGTCTCCTCCGCGCAGGACAGCCAAGCCTTCTCCCACCCATGCTATCACAGTCAGACCTGTGGCAGCCTACCTCCCTGAAAAAAGAAGGGTAGAGTCCAACCAGGACCTTCAGGAAGGACACACACTACAGTGCTAGCTGGTGGGCCATTCTGTACAGCCCAGGTGGAAGGCACACCTCTCAGGTTCTCTGTAGGTGATGCCTTCCTATCAGTATACTTCTTAACAAACACAACAATGTTCACACACTACCCCAATCCTCTTCCCTCCCTGCCCCCGAGAAGAGTTCCTGGCCTTCTAATGTTGCCTATCATGATGAACCACAGGACCATCCACCCAGTTCTATGATAAAAACACTCCACATTCCTCACATTGACTCCATTACCACTTTCTATCATTTTTATTCTCAATATTTGTGAAACCTGTTCCCTAACAAGCATCAACTCTAAGGAATGAAGAGATTCATTTCCCAGTCTCCTACTCATCTCCCCACCTGCATTCCTGATCCCTTCTAACTGCCACACAGCAATTCCTCTATCATTACAAATCGAAACACGTCGCTCTGTTTGCTAGCTGAAGGGCTTGGAAGAAGATGGCTGAAGTGAAATTGAACGACCTCGTCTGTGACCACCTCTGCAAACTCATCTAAGGCTATCTTCTCCTTCTTTGGCTACACCAGAGCAAAATTTATTATTAAGGTCTAGATCATGGCAGAGACAGTCTCCTCTCATTTTCTTTTATTTATTATTTATTTTGTACTGGTGATTGAACCCAGGTATGCTGCACCACTGAGCCACATCTCAGCAATTTATTTATTTATTTAGAGACAGGATCTCAGGCTGGCCTTGAACTTGCAATCGTCCTGTTCAGTATCCCCGGGAGCAGGAATTACCAGCATGAGCCACCACACCAGGTTCACCTCAATTTCTTTAATGTTAAAGAAAAAAACAGAACTTTAGAATTTTATATGGTTTAAGGGAAATAGAAAGATCTTGGTTATTTTAAAGGGTCTCTCATAGTTCATATGTATTTGTGTGTTAATCTAGTGAAATCCTCTTCCCTACCAGAACCCAAGTACCATGAAAATGGGATGCTCAGGCTCTTATACAGTGTGTGGTGAATAGAAAAACTCTCACTGACTGCTCACTGAAGAAAAGCACCAACCCTCACCTGGAGTCTCCATAAGCTCCTACTATGGCTCACTCTTTCCATTAGGACTCGACAGTGAATGTGCTTTCCCTAAGTCTTTAGACACACCATTAGGATTGGACTGCTTGTTGATTATGGATCATGCTGCAGTCCTGGAAGGATGAGGTGGAAGATATCAAGTCCAACTCAACCTCAAGGGTTTAGATAATGCTCTACTGGCTGGCATCTCTAGGCCACTGGATGTTCTAGGATGGAAATTTACAGCATGCTTTCAGGAGAAAACAGACTCGGAATACTGGAATTAATCTGAACCTGTTGGCTCTATGAACGGTCCACTCCATTGCATGCTTCATATATGTACACCTCAAGGATATGAGAGGAGGTGGGTACACACACAAACCCCAGAAGGAACTTAATACCTGCCAACGGAATGAATTCCTCAGCCAAGTTTCCCATAACACAGAACCTTCAATATTACTGTGACCCCATGATTATCCTAAGATATCTGCAGCTATCTTACAAACATGGCTTTGTAACATGATCTTTAGAACATGATTCCAAAAGCAAATGACTAACTCATTCTACTTCTAGGGAAAAGCATAAAATACAAACGCTAAAGAAGTTATTGAACTTGACTTCTGCAGAATCTTAGTTTTAAAAACTGACAACCTTCCTATGTGGCTGGGTTGCAAAGTACTGCATTTAATTTAAAAAGTTTTATTTTTTTAATTTAAAAAGCTTGTAAAGTACTAATGACACACTCATATGTAGCCTTTTGTTTTAATCTCAACTTCATTTTTGACCGCTAGAGTACTACCGCTTTAAGCTTCATCAAAGTCACCTGTGTTCAAGGATGAACTCTGTGTTTCTGGCCATGCTTGTTTATTTATGAGAAGGTTCACTGCCTGTAACTCACAGCCACCAAGGCTCACATTATTTATGATGCCATTTTAGCTAATTAGTCTTTGGTAACTTTTCTTTTCAAGTAACAGCCAGCCACGGTGGGATTCACCCTTAAAAATCTCTGCATTTGTTTTGTTTCTCTCCAAACTTTGTTTCCCAAGCCTCCGTGTGCTTTTAAATACTATAATCTAATAAAAGCAAATAACGTACTATGCCTTTACTTGATGGGGAGAAGAAATGCTTTGTAGGGCACTGTGATCCATTTCTGTTTCACATAAAAAAAATTACCAATGGCCAGAGAAACAGGGTAGGACACAAAGTGGAAAGAGCACCCTGGGCTCATCAGATGCTGTCTTACATGATCTGCTAGAGAGGAAAGCAGAGGTCCCCAGGCTCTAATGCAATTCTTCCCATTTCATTGTGGGGTCTGCTCTCAACAAAGTGGTCAGAGACCTCTACCGAGTTATCTTGTTTAAATGCAGAAAGAGTTGGCTTTTATAAAATGTAAATTTAGTCTCCAATGTTTAAAAAGTCAAGACATTTCAGGTCAAGACCAGATGCTTGCTTTCTATCAAGAAAGTGATCACCTTTATATCAAGAAAGTTCCCACAATTTCATTATTTCATCTACTGAACAGACAGGGAATGAGCATCTCTTAAATTCCAGGACCTAGGAATATGACAATGGACCACAAAGACTTTCAATCTTGCAAAGGAGAAAAAAATAATGTGTGTGTGTGTGTGTGTGTGTGTGTGTGTATAAAATAAAACAAAAAAAATATATGGACCTTGCTGGAAGAGAAGAGTGGGAAGAGATGGAAAATCACATACAGAGGCAGGACGTGGCCATGGGAGCCAAGATCATATGTGAAATTTCTTCTCGTTCTTAGGTGAAAGCATTAGAGGTTCTGATCAGGAAGGAATGGACTTGTCTGGCACAAAATTAAAGGAACCATGCTGACTGCTGGGGTAGAGACCAGAAGACTCCAGGGGTGGGGGTACTGGAAAGGGGATGATCAGAAGGGCTACTACTGCAGGGGAGGTGAGAGGCAAGACTGCCTCCCACACAGTGGTGGCTGTGAAGAGAGTGAAAAGTGGTCAGATTCTAGGTACAGTGTGAAGACAAAAGCGGTAAGATCAATCGATGAGAGCCCTGTGGAATATAAGAGAAAGACGGAACTCAGCGGCGACCTAGAGGATTGAATCTGAACAACACACACACAAAATTTGTCTCTCACCAAAGCAGAAAACTCCAGATGTGGGAGAAATATGAGAAAAATCAAAGTTATGATTTGGAAAGAGAAGCTAGAGATACCTACAGACATCAAGAGAGTTGGAGCTGGCCTAATATTAGTTGAGAAGGGGGATCCAGGAAGTACACATGGAGAGGTAATCAAATGTTAAAAAATGGACAGTTGAGTAGAACAGGATGAATAAGTAGGGAAAGTTTTCTAATACACTAAACTCATGAATTCCAGGGCTTAGGCTGGGTTTGCCAGGCAGTGTGATGAGGGTATGAAGCACCATAGTATTAGCTTATAATTGACCCATGTGGAAATGGGAGATAAGGTCTTCAGCTAGGAAATGGGCATTTGGAATTAAGAACTTCTACACACATCCCACATCCCTGAAAGTCTGTGCTCATGGTCAAACCAGCTGTGGACCCGGAGGAGGACTAGGACATGTTTGTCCATCTCTTTCTCCTTATAATGAATTTATGAAGGGGTAGAAAAAGTACAGTGGATGCCTAATTCATGAAAAGTACTAAAATTTCAATGTTCAATGTTGTTTTCTAGGCATACATACCTAAGAGAAACTCAGCTTCTTACATGAAGATACTCACAACTTCTCTTTGGCATATATGAACTGCCAGCACCACTACCCTTTCACAGAATGGGTCTAGAATTTACTAATCTACTTTGCAGCTATCTGTTTTTGATATGCAATAAGTTTGTTGTGCTTTATTAACATTGCTGGTAAGTTTGTGGAATTTGAATTCTTCTATCATTTTTTAGCTATTTTATACGCCTTATTATATTTTTGTTACTTCAGATGATAATATTAGTAAATGAGGCAAAGTTTATGTAAGCAATAAGGAGTAGTAGACTCCTAGATGGACCAGAGAAATAATTATATAATTAAGTAACATAAGGGTAACTTGAACGCAAACAACAGTCAATCTAATAACCAAGACAGCTACAAAATCACTACTGGAACATGATACATACAGTGTGAATACACTGAACAAAGGAATGATTTGTGTCTAGAATATATAAAAAGTGCCCTTTTCTCTAATATATTTAGTGCCACATTGATCACATATTTGTGTTTGGTTGGTATGGGTATAGCTGGTGGCTTTTAGCCAAATTCATTGTGACTTCACTTTTTAAAACAACCCTCAAGTAAGTGTTGAAGTGCTATCTAGTGTTCTTATATGCAAAAAGGCTATCATGTGACCAATGGAGAAAATACAGGTATTAGATAAGCTTCATTCAGGCATGGGTTACAATATGATTCATTATAAATGAATCAATAATAGACTAAATGTCTTTAAGCAGAAATGCATATTATATATATTTTGGTTGATAAGAATGCTGTGTGAGGTTCATGAAAACCTAGCCCTGTGTTCCACTGGGCTCAAGGGCTCACTGTTTCTTAATTCCAGTGTTAGAAATGACCTCATAGAATAGAACTAACAGGAAGAATGAAATTTGACTATACATGTGGGGCCACATTGAGCCCGATATCTGACATAAAATGGTTTCCAGTTTGGTTATATCCTTGAGGTTTAGATGAAAAAATATTACAACTCTTAACCTAGAATAAGATATAAAAGCAATATTTCAAATACAAAGCCTCTAAAATTAAAAAAAATAAATAGATATTAAAAACTCAATAGAAGTTTTCTAAGAAAGGTTTGAATTTACCTACCAACAGGTAGGGGTAAATGTCAATAAAAGGAAATTTGAGTAGGCTTGGAAGTCAATGTGGAGGTGAGAGGAAAAATAATCCAATCTGGGTTGCTCAAGATAAAAGTAAAAGTATGAATGAAATAGGAACAGAAAACTAAGGAAAGCATGCAAAGTCACTGTTATGGTTTAGATATTAGATGTCCCCCAAAAATCTCATGTGTGAGACAATGTAAGAAAGTTTAGAGGTGAAATGACTTGGATATAAGAGGCTTAACTCAATCAGTGCATTAATCAGCTGATAGGAATTGGCTGGGTGGTACCTGTAGGAAGGTAGGTTGTAGCATGAGAAGTTGGGTCTCTGGAGGTATACACTTGGGGTTTATATTTTGTCCATATGAGGGGAGCTGAGTATCTCTCGGCTTCCTGGTGCATTGGTTGAGCTACTTTCCTCTGCCACAATCTTTTGCCATGATGTTCTGCCGTACCTACTAGAGACACCATTGAAGCCAGCTGTCTACAGACTGAGAACTCTGAAACTATGAGCACCAAATAAACTTTTCCTCCCTTAAACTGTTCTTGTTAGGTCTTTTGGTCACACAGTGAAGAAAAGCTTACTGAGCAAAAATTGGTACTGAGAAATAGGATCCTGGCTGTGACTAATCTAAACATGTGATTCAGAAACTTTTGGAGCTTTCTGGAACTTGTGGGTGAAATTTTCAAAAGTTTACAGATGCAAGATAGAAAATCTTTAAAATGTCATAAGCAGAGCTTAATGGGCAATTACGTTGGGTACTCAGAAGATCAGATTGCTAATAGGACTGCAGACAGTAAAGAATGGGTTCATGAGGTTTCAGAGAAGAAAAACAACTCTTCTGAAAATTGGACTGCAGGTCATCATATTATATTCTGGCTAAAATGCTGTCTACATTTTGCCAGTGTTCTGAGACTTTCTGTGAGGCTGAATTTAAAGGTGATGGACTAATTTATCTGGCAGAGGAAATTTCAAGACAGCAGAGCCTTTATGGGGTGGTATGGGTATAGCTGATGGCTTTTAGCCAAATTCATTGTGATAAGCAGGAGAGGCAAGAAAAGAAAAAAGATTTTTTAAAAACTTGCAATTTGGGCAGAAAATAGCAAGTAAAACTGGGGCCAAGGAAGGTGTGGTTGTTAAAGAGATTGCAGCCATTAAATAAATCCTAAATACTTCACCAAGAAATACTATTAAATATGACTTGAAAGCATCTCAGGAATTGGCAAAACCACATCCATCTCAGGTTCAAGGATATAGAAGTAAAAATTCCTTTGAGAAGAGACCAGGGGTGCTCTGCTTGCACATGGGTACCTAAGAAGCTGTTTTACCATGCTCAGCTGCCCAGGTATTCATAAGTTGCTGCATCTAAGGTCTCTGGGTATTTGACTACTTATTGAAATGGTGGCAGAACTTGGCCATTTAGTGCTGGTTCTTTAGGAATCCAGTATGCTGCAGTTGGAGGGTGATAGAGGCTTCCACTGAAATTTCAAAAGACCTTCTGGGGAGGCAAGGCAAAGTACCCCAGGGTTGAAGAAACTGTGGACATTCCTGATAGGGCAAGGTGGGAAAAGCGGGAAGGAAGCCAAAGCTGCAGTGGAGACCCTCAAGATTAAAAGATGCCAGTAATGTGGAATGTCTGCAGAAGAAAGCTATAGGAATTGAGCAGAGGTAAGACAAGAGAAGGGCCATATTGGCTGCAAAGCCATAGTGGGTGGTACTAAAAAAAAAAGTCCTTTGAAGAGAATATCAGGATGTCACTAAACCTAGATGCTAGACACAGAGCTATAGAATCCAATTGCCCAGTTGGATTTTGGTCTTTTGTCTCATCCCTTCTTTCAATGCCTTAATTTCTCCCTTATAAAAGAAAAATGGATAGTATGTGCCTTACTATAGTGGATATATGCAACATGTTTTGGATTTTTTTTATAGGTGCTCCCATTGAGAGTTTGCCTTGAGTCTCAAAGGAGACTTTGAATTTGGACTTAAGGAAATCCTAGAACTGTTAAGACTGTGCACACTCTTGGAAATGGAGTAGGTGAATTTTGCATTGTGAAATGGACATGAGCTTTTGGGGACCAGTGGCAAAATGTTATGGCTTAGATATGAGGTGTCCTCTAAAAGCTCATTTGTGAGATGAAGAAAATTAGTTTAGAGGTGAAATGATTGGGTTGAGATAATTTTAAACTAATCAGTAGATGAGTTTGAAAGGATTAGCTGGGTGGTAACCATAGCCAGGGTGGGCATGCCTTTGAGGTTATATATTTTGTCCCTTTTGAGTGCAACTCTCTCCTTCTCCCTCTCTCTGTTTCCTGGTGCAGTGCCTTGAGCCACTTGCCTATACTAAACTCTTCTGCCTTAATGTTCTGTCTCACATTAGGCCCAGAGCATGGGGCTGGTTGTCTATAAACTGAGACCTCTGAAACTATGAGCACCAAAATAAACATTTCCTCCTCTAATTGTCCTTGTCAGGTCTTTTGATCACAGCAACAAAATAGCTGACTAAAATACTCTCCCATTACTAAAGGATTCCTGTGTCGAAACTACAGGACAACAAACGTAATAACAGTAGGCTAAACAAAATTAGATTCATAGAAAACCAAGTCACTGTGACACTGAAGAATGCTAAAGTCAAAAATAGGATCCAACAAGCTTTTTTGGAGAAAAACAAGATCCTCTGTACAAGATACCATGAGCCAAAATGGCATTAGATTTCTCAAGAGCAACACTGGAATACAGACAAGTGTGTTCAAAAACTGAAGGAAAAGATTTTGATAGAGTATTCAGATAAAGCCACATATTTCAGTCAAGTCTACTAGCATAAAAATTTTAGGATACATGATCTACAACAACTCTATACATTATACATCTCTTGGTAGGATACTTGAAGACCTGGTACTCTAAAATGGTACTTCCAGGAAAGAGTAAAACAATGAACACAGGTTTAAGAAGATACACATGGCACAGATAATGCAGGGATCCTTAGTGATGTAGAAGGGAGAACACAAAGGGATAGATCCCCTGATATGCAAGAAGACCAGCCCAGGCTGGAGCACTCCAAATAGCTCTAGAACATACTTCCCCAAGAAGGTGAAACTGATAGAATGAGTGAGGCATCTGTATCTGATAGGAGATTCAGAAAAGTGGCCAACATTTTGCCTGCTTTTAGTATCAGACAATAGCAAAACCAGGAAGTAAAAAAGTATAACAAGATTACTAATTTGAGGGGAAAGAAAAATTGTTCATGAAAAAATAAATAATCATTTGCCACCAAATTCAGCTCTGAATATCAGTTACAGAGTTCTAGTAATGCCATCACGGAATATATTGACCTAACTGAAATTACTGTCCAATAAAATCTTATAATAACATGGCCTAAGATGACACATATGACTCCACTAACCATCAGCATCAACCTTCTTCCTAATCCCCGGCTTCAGACACAGAGGCTGCAGTTTTATCTTCCGTGGAGGTCTGGATAGAAAAGCAGAGGCTTATAGTTACTTGGGCAAGTCCAGGCACACCCAGGGGCACATATTGGGCTGCTAACTGCTTTTAATTTTGTACTTTTGTGAGAGTAACGACTGAAACATGCTGTTTTTCTTAAACCCCATAACAATGCAACCCCATGCTGCTAAGGTGGCAAAAGAAGGTCAGCCTCAGGTGCTGAAGCCAAGGGTCAGTCTAATGCTCACAACCAAAACTTGACCCAGGAAGTGGCGACGTCAGCAAGTTATTTAGAAACACAAAGGCAAATATCAAAGCAAACAGGCAAAAAAAGCTAAAAGGAGCTTACTCCAGAAAAGGAAAAATAGAAAGGATACAGGCAAAAGTCCAACATTCCCCTGAAAAATTACAAGCTCTGTAGGAGTGTGCACAAACTATCATTTCTGATGTAAAAGAAAAACAAGAACATAAAAGGAACAACAACAATCATGTCTAATCATAGGGTTAAGAAATTTAGCACAGCATTGGACAACAACAGAATAGGATCCTGGAGGTGGGCAATATGGTTTAAAATATAAAATCCTTATTGCTGGAGATAAGGAATACTAAAATTTTTGGGCCAACTCCTATAAGATAAAGAGTGTATGCAATCTTCAACATTTTGAAGGGAAAAGAAATTCTCATTCAATATAGATATAGGGAAGGAAAAAAAACAAAAATCAGAATAAAATTGCAATATTAATATATTAACATTTACAATATAAGGCAAAGTAATTTATTAAATAGAGAATTACTGAATGTTGACAAAAATATTCTAAATTTTTATAGATCAATAATGTGCTAAATACATACAGCAAAATGTATAGCAATAAAGGCACAAACAGAATTTCACCATCATTAAAATAAAAATAAATAAAATTAATAAATTATACACCAGTGATGACAAAAGGACTTGAACATAATGATTAGAAGGTAAAATTCCATGAACATATGAAGAAAAATGTGCCCAGTATTTGGATAATACACATGATTCCAAGCACATGAATCATTAAAAAATGCTGGGTCACAAAGCAAGTAAGAAAAATTTTCAGTAGTAACAGCTTCAAAATGTACTGTGTGGTCAATGGTTGCAGCTTAGAAATCACAAACAAGGGCTAATGAAAATGTGTTTGAAAATTTTAGATTATGTATCTGATGAACTCAGATGTACCAAAGAGAAATCATAATACAATTATTACATTTACAGATGTGAAACAATAAACTTACTATATGTCGAACTCACTACAAACAGCCAAAATGGTGTTCTCTGGGAAATTTAAAACCATACGTATTTATATTAGAATAGAAAAAAGTTGGGAAAAAATGAACTAATCCCCACACAACTTAACTGGATAGAAACAGAATAAGAAAATAAACCAAGAACTAGGAAAGAACAGTAAAGGTAGAAGTAAAATAAATGAATAAAGTATAAAGGTTCACATGATCAAGTTCTAAGAAAAAAAATTGATGTTCAAAGAGTTCCAAAATAATATCCATAATGGAACAGGAGATGGCCATCTACAGCCAAATTGAGAAAAAAAGATATAAAATGTTTTGAATAATTTTTGTCCATACATTAAAAAACATAAATAAAATTCCTAAAAATATTAAACTTGTCAAAAAGAAATAGTATGATTAATCCTATAGCTACTCAATAAATTTAACTATTAATTAAAAAGTTTCCTCCAGGAAAACTCTAGGCCTACATGTTTTTATGCTTGTGTTCTATATCTTCTTCAAGGAACAGCAAATTCCATCATTTCTCAATGTTTTCTAGGGATAGAAAAATAAGGAATATTCTTTAAATCACTTTTAGAGGTGCATATAACTTTTATACCAAAGCCAGAAAAGTAGAGATGAGAAAATGAAAATCCCTTCCATTACTGATCTGCAGAAGTGTTTTACAAAACACTAACAGATAATATCCAAGACATTAAAAATTACATAACAGCCTATGTGACTAGCCCAAGTACAAGGCCACTTCATACTGGAAAGTTCTAAATATATCAACAGATAAAGGAGAAAAGCCACATATATATTTTAGTAAACGCAGGTAATACAGCATGAAGGAATAAAGCATCCATGATTAAAATTAAACTAGCTGATAAATTCCCGATAAAGGGTATCTATATAGCGGGCCAGACATCGCTTTGCACAGGAAAAGCTGCACTGCACTTATTCTCATTAAAATCAAGAGCAGAACAGGGAAGTCTACTCCCGTATGTGGAATCAACACGCGTGGTCAGAGAAAGAGCCATACCATTAAGTTAGATACACCAAGGGAACAGTGGTTGGCAAGGAACCGAAAACTGTCATTATTAGCAAATAATATTCTGCAAGCAGAAAAGTCCAGAGAAGCTTGAGAAAGGGAACACACATTGTGTTCCAATTGGTAAAAAGCAGAACCTTCAATCAATTCAGCTGCTATAGAAAATGAACATCACGAAATAAAGGAAATGGTATCCATTCCAGGTGTAAAGAAAGACTGAAGCATGAGAAGCAAAGCGCCAACACTTTATTTATTTATTTATTTTTAGTAATGGGGATTGAACCCAGGGGCACTTTACCACTGAGCCAAATCTCAACCCACTGGGTTTTGTTTTGTGATAGAGTCTCACTGAGTTGCTAAGGGCCCTGATAAATTGCTAAAGTTTGACTTGAACTTGTAATATTCCTGCTTCAGCCTCCTGAGTTGCTGGGATTACTAGCATGTGCCACCAGGCACAGCAACACCAACACATATATTAGTAAATTTAGGAGAATGAATTTTCCATTTTACAATGAGGAAGATGGATTTTAAAGAATTCAGAAGAGAACATAACCCATAAAGAAAATGGCTGATAATTTAACCCAAAATAAAAATTAACAACATCACTTCATTTGACAGCATTGGAGAAAACAAATTAGCTATTAACAATCCAAAGATAATTTATAACATATGTAAATGACAAACGATTTATGCAGAACATACAGAGAATATCAATCATTAAAAAGACAGGCATCCAGTATGAAAGTATATACATAATAGAAAAAAACAATCAATGAAGAAATATATGAAAAGGAGCTTGACTTCATTGAAACCACAGAAACACAATTTAAAAACCACAATGAAATTCAGTTCTGTAATATATCTGATTTGGTCAAATTAAAAAATAAGAGAATAGCAAATTTGGCAAGGCTGCAGATTGACAGATATTCCAAAGCATAATTTTGAAGAAAAATAGTTATGTGCATATTGTTTAAGAAATTTTAAAAGTAGCTGGCTATGGTGGCACACACATGTAATCCCAGCAGCTCAGGAAGCTGAGGCAGAAGGATTGCAAGTTTAAGGCCAGCTTTAGGAACTTTAGTGAGTCAGACATAAGCGACTTAGTGAGACCCTGTGTCAAAATAAAAAATAAAAAGGGTTGGGGATACAGCTCAGTGATTAAGCACCTCTGGGTTCAATTTTCAAAAGAAAAAAAAAACCCAAGAAATTAAAAAAACTTAAAATGATTTTATGTGTTGCTCAGAATATATTCATATGTAGTCAAAACTTCTTAAAAACACATGGAAGTAAAACACATTTAACTACAGCACTGAATATCTATGGAGAAAGGGAATCTCACCAGGATAAGGTACTTCAATTGTTTTAAATTTTGAAATAATAAACGGTAGCTACTTAGACATCCCTTTTAGTTCCTCCATATCGTTTAGACCTCTGATATAAGCCATGATTTAAAACATATGTTGCACCTCAGAAATGGTCAAAATAAAAATATTTTCATCAGGAACTACAAGACATTCAGGATTAAGAGAAAAGTAGATATTAGAAAGCAAGGACACTGGGGCTTCCAAAGGCAACTCTTTAAGCTTTCTGCCGCTAGAATTAAGAAGTGGACAAAAACATTGTCCCAGTAAATTAAAAAAGCACCCAAAATTACATCCATGTAACATAACAGCAAATAATTGAGACAATGTCTACAACTCAGTCACTGAATCATTTTACATCTCTCTTTCTTCTGAAAATTGTTCGACCCTTAATCTATAAAAAAGGACTGAGTGTCTATGGAAAGCAGGCATCTTAAACTATGGGATTTTCACATTCATTTTATGACCAAAACTATCTTCAAGCAACTAAAAAATTGAGATTATTATACACACACACACACACACACACACACACACACATATATATATTGCATTTTTCATGAGCATTAAAAGTGGTGCACTGACCATATTTTCATTTACTCATTCATTCATGAACTACACAGAAGTGCTTTCTCTGTGGCGGATACAAACAAAGAAGTATTGCTAAGCATACAAACATGACACAGTCTGGAGGGGAGACACAGTCTGGAGGGGAGACATAGCTATATTGAAAAATTAGAGAAAACATTTTTCAATGACAACACTTTACCATCCATTTGCCTGCAGCAAAGACAGCCAAGATTCTCTGAACTGGAGTCGTGAGCATCCTACTAACACAAGAGCCTCCATCCTTATTTCCTCTCCAGTTAATGTATTACATTCTTTCAGGTTACCAAAACAAAGCAATGTTTTTCTCTAACAGTTATAAAATATCTTCTAATCATTTGCCACTTTCTTTGGAGCTTTATCAGGAATCTAAATCCCAGCCATATTAATTAAATAAAAAATTTGGAACCTTTTCAGTTTAATGTAGTACTAGGTTAAGAATACTCAACATTCCTTCTTGAAACTTTCAAATAAATCTCTTAGTAGAACACTAAGAAATTTAAAACAATACCAAAGAATCTCACAGTACACCAAGACTGCTAAGCAATCTAGCTCAAAGCACAGGAGGAAATAAACAGTGTAAGCCACAGGACAACAGACTGACAGAAAGCCCCAGGGCTCAATGGCACATCCTAGGTTTGTAAAAGAGGGACTTCCCAATAAAGGCAGGGAGATATTTTATATTTTGAACCTCTCTCATCCCACTTGTCTTGATCTGGTGCACCCTCATCCAGAAAGTCAAGGACACAAATAAGCAAGGAAAATGACTTTTGGGTGGACAGGTGAAAGTGACCAACTAAGAATTCTATGTTCCTGCATTTTTTTTTCTGCCTGTGCCAACAATGAGAGACCAATAACTAGGGATGTGTTTGCAGAGAGTAACCTGGAAGACAGGATACTGTATCCCTCTGGGACAAAAAGCATATTTGCTTTCTTCTTTCTGTAAAAGAGGTAGATTCTCCCAACTCAATGTTCTTCAGCTATGGAAATACCGTCCACCACAGCCACGCTGAATCTCCTCTTGTGTGGACAAGAGGAATGAAATCAAATTGCTGAAATTCATGGTGTTTGAGGTTATGAGAGTAACAAAGTCCTTTGTCTCTGACCCAGAACTCTCATGTCTTCCCTTGCATCTACAAAAAGTTAGTAAGTATCTTACAAATGAGGATGTTTGTAAGATACTTACTAATGTTTATCACAGACTCAACAATTTCATGTTGCTTTGCCTATAAAATGCTGTCCAAGAACCAGGGACAGACTGTAGATGGTGCAATATAATTTTAGAGGTATTTTCAATTCAAACCATAGTCTCCAGAAGGGCCAACTGAAGAAAAATCCATAAGTTAATTACACTCCCTCAAATACTATAGGATGTAAGAATTTTGAGTAGAAACATACCACTACACAAAGGGTGCACTTGCTGAAGTGCTCCGGGAAACAGAAAGGAGCCTGGGAACTGGCTCTTCTTTCTAGAGATCAATGTAAATGTTCTAATATCTACGGGGCAGAATGTAGGGCCAGGAGAATCCACCTAAACCACCTGGTGATAGACCCTGAGTTTGGACACCATCTGTTGAAAAGTCTCAGACATAAAAATGGAAACAGCAAATGGAAGTAGTGGAGAAAGAATATTCAAGAGAATAATGTTTATCTTAAAAGAATACAGAAAGATGTGGCTTCTATGGATCCAGAAGAGAAATTGATAGGAAAGAGAAGACTGAGAGGAAAATAATTCCAAACAAAGGACAAGAACTATCTAATACATAGATGACAACTGACTTTCTAAAATACACATGAACCAAACTAAAAGATATAGAAGGAGAAAACATCCTTAAATTATATACAAAATGTCCAATTATCACAAGAGAAATTTCCAAGTTCTAAGCAATGCAAGTTAAATAGATATAAATTTAGCTATGTGCTCAAAACAGATCTGTTTTCAGCTGAAAACATGAAGAAAAAGTAATCCTACCATGTCCAACTGAGTGAACCTAAAAATACAGTGGTGGTGGTGAGCTAAGCAGGGAACTGTGCTTAGTGTGGCCACCTTCTATCAAGTGACTGACTGCAGAAGACAACTGGGCAGTGCCTTAGGAAGACTCCAATAAAATAAGTAGTTTCAACATGTATCACCAACCAAAACCCACCTTCATGTTTAAGACAAAAGGATGACATTCTTAAAAAGAAAAGCATGAAACATATTTAAATTTTTATACAGAATATATTAAATGTTAGAAATGTTTAAATATGGACTAAGAAATGAATTAATGCAAAACTGGAAAGAGGTCTGGTGGTTAGTGTTGAAGATTTTGGCAAAATTCTGTTTGAAAACTATATACACATATGTTACTATTCATGAAGAGAATATTTCTATATATACAGATATATACACATATGTATATATTACATATATTTCACTATATACAGGTGCATACATGCATATATACCACATTACACAATATATGTATACATAACATGTATATTAAATGACATAATTTAAAAATAAATAATCACAGAAATACAAGAATGCAACGTATACACTAAGGATGAATGGATCTAAACTCTTTAAAATGAAAAGACACTGAAAAATCCCTAAACTTAAATTTCTCTATTTATGAAATAAAACACTTTGTTAATCTCAAATATAACAGATTGCATAACATAAACACTACCTATAGCTTTCAAAATACCCAGAAAATATACAGGTTAAAAAACAACAACGACTTATGCATATGGGGGCGGGACGAGGGGAAACAAAGGAAGAAGCAAGTCAGTATGGAATGGAATGGCGGGACAAACCGACCAGGGCTGTTATGAAAAGAGCCAAGCAGTGGGCCTGCCTTAAGAGCACATCATTAATTTAATAATGGCTTGTGAGGGGAGCTGAGACAGAACACTACCACAGTGCTGGAACACATACATTCCAATTTCAGAACTAGAGAGGTACGAAGAGCTAAAAGAAATCTAAGTACCAAAGTCATGGTGATGTGTATGATATACAAAATAGAAAACAAATGAGAAGAGAAACAAAAAGTAGAAAATAGACATATATTAAGACTAAACTGAGCCTCTGGTCTCAATTCCTAACTCTGTGGAGGAAGAATATGATTTTTCTTAATGTGGGTCACCTCCTCAAGGGGGCTCAATTAACATGACCTCTCCAGGCTAGGTCTTAGGGGAGCTTGTGCTGAGGGTCCTTTTTTGCAATTCCCCAAAGGAGGTCAAAAATATATCACCACATACGTCATTTTCTTCTTTTTCCCACTGTTTTTTCTTCCTTAATGTTTCCAGGTTTGCAAGATATGTTTGTAATTTAAATGATCTGCCCAGTAAGGACCACGCCTGACTATTCTATTACATTCTTTCCAGGATGGAGCAGCTGCTCTATCCAGGATTCTTAACTGCCTTGTTTTGCATTCTCTAATTGGAACTCATACAAAATAGTAATAAAGGAGTCACATATACACACACGTTTTAAGATCTACTTTGCACAAGTCATAGAAGTCCAAAGAATCACATTGAGTTGTTTTCTCAATCTATTTTTTGAACCAATAGAATTGACACATTGTTATTAAAACTCAAAATTAAGTTAAATACTTTTAAATACCCATTTTACAAGATGTGTGAACATAAACTTACAGGCAAACTGGAGTTTAGCTTCTCTGCTGACAATCGTCCCAAGTGAATTTGTAGCAAAACACTGGTAACTTCCTGTATCCCAGTTTCTGTTGGGGTTAAGAACCACAAGATTTCCTCCATTCAACTTATAACGATGTTCCAGACTCATATCAATATCACTGCCATTCAGCTGCCATCTGCAAAACAAATGTTAATTTTTTTTGTCCTATTAGCATTTTTAAATTTTAAAGACTCTCCATCATAAAACCCAATTTACACATTATCCCCCTTATAAATGAAAGGTAAAGTGTACACTCTTCCAGTGTTATATAATTGAAGTGCAAATGTGTCCATACAACTATCAGAAACAGAAGGTTAAAGTCCCAAACAAAGAACAAGAAATTAGCCTCTAAAAGTTAAAGATTTTTAAAGGTTTCCTGAAGAGGTGAGAATAATTTAGTTTCCTCACTAGTGAGAGAAATTGGCTAGGTCTGTATAGGCAAAGATAAAGTAGAAAGTTAGGTAATTATCTGAGACACTTCAAGCCAATCTCAAGCTGAGGATGAACCAGGGAAAGAGGACATTTCTTTGATTTATCTGGACTGACTAAGCACATTTAATAAATTAATTGGATAAGTGTTCAACTATCCATTTCAATTTGTCTGGGTAAACACCTGTTCCAAGGCATTCTATACTTTTCTAATCCATCACAGTGCTTTTTACAAAATGGTACACTGTGGTAAAACACCCTAAACAGCACCTGGGGGGTCCCAGACAGTCCAGGCACTACCCTCAGAGAAACAGTAATCAACAAGAAGCCAAACAGAAAAAGGCAAAGTGAGAAGATGTTTCCTTTAAATGAGTTTTTAAGTGAAAAAAAATGGGAATTTTAAAACAGTATATATACTTGACACCTCAAAGGTTTCATCTTTAAAAGTCATCTCCCACAATCTCAAGAACATATTTATTATTATGAATTAAGGTACCCACCTCCCAGATAACCCAATTCATATAATAAATCACACTGTCATCAGTTCCATAAATTTTAGCACATTGCAACAATCATTTCAATTGCTCTTCATTTAAATATTGAGATTGTTGAAATAATGTCCAACTTGCTAGACGAGAATTTCTGTATACCAGTTGTTGAGCTGTTAGCTGTTCTCCAAAACTATTGACTGTGTCAGGAATGCTGCTCCTTTGAATTCTTGCTCAGAGTTCTTCAATTATTGCTCTAAATATTCTTTTATCATTTAGTCACTTTCTTAAAACCAAAGCTTTTGTGTGTGTGTGTGTGTGTATGTTTCTTTTTGTATTCACATACAAGTTCACCAGTTCTAAGGCAACAAATCTAATGAACAGAAAAATGAAAGTAAGGAAAAAAACTTGAAAGACCCAATTCTTTTCATGTGAACTTAAAAGAAAAAAATGTATATACAAAAATACAAAGAGCAGTAGCCTCCTTCTCATTGTTGGCAGAACTCTGCTTCAGTTTTCTGTAGAGTTTCCCCATATGATTCTTCCCAAGGGCAAGTCCATATTTGCATGAGCATTCTGGTTCATTTTATTTTACTGAGAATTATACTCTACACTTAGAGTCTTGAAGTTGAACCATGAGCTTTTATTAACCTCTCTCCTATTCCTCCTCCTCAAGTCCTAGAACTCCAGAAACTCAGACAAGGAAGTAAAGAAAAACTGTCAAGTGCATTATCTGGACATCCTGATCCTCTGTTACACAAGAGGGCCTGCAGATCTGCAACAGTGGCATCTCCTAGTTTGCTGGTCTCTACCTTAGTCTCTATCTGTGTCTACAGAGTCAGAACCTGTGTTTTAATGAGATAGTTAAGAATTCCACATGCATATTCAACTTTGGGAAGAACTATTCCGCACCTTGGGCAACATGCGCTAGGACTATACAGTAGACACCAAGGTGAAAGAGTGCTCCCTCTCCAGTCAGCCACTTTCATAGTCAACAAATCTTCCTTCCTCTAATTCAGTGAAAATACATTTACTGAATGCTTCCATGTCAAGAAATATTCAAAGTTCTCAAATCATGGTAAAACCTGTCCCCCTCCATGGAGCTAACATTTTTAGAGACATTTTTCCAAGATTCTTAGTTCCTGACCCAACCTCTGATTCCACCTGGTGGAGTCTTTAGCCCTAGCTGAGCCTTTCATGAAACAGCCTAACAAAAATAAAGGGGGCTGGGGCCAGGGCTCAGTGATAGAGCACTTGCTTAGCATTTCTAAGGCACTGGGTTCCATCCTGGGGGGGGGGGAGAGAGGAGGGAGGGAAGGAGGGAGGGAGGAAGAAAGGAAGGCACTACAAAATAAAAAATAAATAAAAGAAAGGGGATCCAGATGCAATCCAAGTGCCCGCTGGTCTATCTGTGGGTCTCACTCATCACTAGCTGCATGTCCATGAGCCCATTTCTCAGTTCCCTTTAATCTAAATTATTAAAAAGGAATGAAGACAATCCCATCTTTCCCATAGGGTTGTTCTACAGATTTACTTAGACAATGCATGCAAGGCTCTCAGCCCAGTGCTGCCACAGATAGGCAATGGGTGAACGCCTCTGTTAATGCTGCAGGTGGCCCCAGTGACAACTGCAAAGCCCACTGCCCCTTTGCTTTGCTTCTATTTTATTCCCAAGAAGCACATATTGGTTAAATGTCACCTGCTCCATTCAATACTTCTGGCCATTCCCCCTCATGGGGATCAGATGGCGTTTTCCCCATATGGTGAGTCTGCATTTGTATCTTCTCTGAGAATTTAGCAAAGGAAGAGGCAAACACACGCTGGGCCTGACCTTTAAAGAATAAATCTGACAGCAAATCACAAGTGAGTGGGTTTAATTTTTAAAGTGTAAATGGTTTGTCAGATACTAAGTGACTCAATGCTTGAGTGAGAAAATCTCCTCTAAACTCAAGTCAAGAAAGATACAGTTAATTTCACATCCTTCTGAATGGAAGACCCTAGTGACAGAGGGTGCTTGTGCTTTCTGTGCCTGCAAAGTGCAGTTTGTATAGGAGAAAAAAAATGCATTTCAGAGAATGAGCTAGAATGGGCCTGACTAAGCACTTCCGATGGCTTCATTTGAAAATGGTGTTTATGTGTTTAGCTAATGAATAATAAAGGCACAGGAGCTATATAAAAAATTGAAAGGGATAAATAAAAATATGGAGAAGCACTTCTTCTTGCCTACTTAATACTTGAAAGATTTAAGGGATTACAAACTATGTGGGAAAATTCTTTATTTCAGCAAAGTATCTAAGATCTAAAAGCTATCATCCCAAAGTTGCAAATAAAGAACCAAAATGGAAAAGATTTGTTCCATTAAGCATAAAACACGTCTCACTTCCTTTAGCTCAGTTTTCATCATATAGACACAATCACCAGATTATTTGTGATATGAAAAGGCAAAATTTCTTCTCTTTTAAATGTTCTACTGCTCCAAAAGCACTGGTGCATTTGTTTTAGCAAACCCTTCAGAGTTAAGATGTCCCTGAGCTATCTTTAGGAATGTTAATTTTAACAAAAGTAAAATAATTATTTTTATCCTTCCTAAAACTATTCATCATTAAGTGGAACTCATCCCCAGGTGATATAAAATTTCTCAATATCTTATTAAATATTGATTGTTTTTCCTCTTGCTGAAAATACATGAATTCAAAAGTTCTCTTTGTTAAAATTCCAAAATGTGTATGTATTCTCTGGGCCTGTGCTTCCAAAGGTAATTTTATCCTGGAAAGTAAAATAGTATGCCTATATTCCTAAGGCAAAATATTCGTAGCTAGACTCAATTTCTAAATATGTCTCATTATCTTCTTCTGTATATAAAAATCTTCTGGAAAACTGAAACATACACAGTTCCTTCTTTGACAGAGTATGGGTTTAATAAATCTGCAAATTATTCTCATTTACTTTGCTGGAAATTATAATCTAACTGTTCAGGCTTTGAAAGCAAAACACTCAATACTAAGTGTGACAGGTAAATGGCACACTCAGGTCATAAATCTGGAAAGCTTTTAGAAATAGAAGTTGCCTTTCACTTTTGTGCATTCATAATCCTTTATACATCTTAGAGGTTTCTACTTTTCCCAAGGAATGGCAAAGTGTAGGATGAACTCTAACCATCAGACTGCCATCTTTCTGGAATGTGAAAATTATTTAAAACTTCATAAATATATATTTGCATACCCAAATTTTATTCAGGAAGGCTTAAAGCCAATGATCAGAAGCAAAGGCTCTTGGGGCTATGCACACCAGCATTTCAATCACATAACATTTGTGTTGCACTAGAGAAGCAGGCTAACCTTGTAGCTTCAGTTCAGTGGTAAATGTCATGAGATTAAGCACCTTCGCATAATCATCATGTAACACTCTCCATTGATCTTATGAATTCATTGTCAGACTTCAGAGTTCAAATGCTTGTCGTACATGAATTGGGATTTGCTTTTAGAATCTACAAGTGCATATTTCACAAGCAACTGCGTCTCAGTCTATGAGCTCTCATCCACGTAAACTGGTTTGTGTGGAGGTTCCATGGCAATGTGTGTCTGGATCAATAACTGGATAGCAAATACTTGGAGTACTAGCATTAGATATCCTGGTCTGCAGGTCTACAGGAGGACCTACACAAATGATGTCCACGTTCACATTTGTCACATCCTCTATGTAAGTGGGATGCTGACTGGGAATGTGAAGTGAAAAAGAAAACTGGGCCAAGCCTAATACAATAGAAGGGTAAAGTCTAACGCAGATTTCCACCTAAAGAGAATGCAAACACAGTTTCTTTTAAATGACTGCATGTCCATGGGCCAACAGGTTTTAAATCCTGAACATAAAGCACAAGGTGCCTGACACAGAAAATATTTCAAAACTGGTAGTTACTACTCCTAAATGATGAAAATGATAACTGCTACTTCCAGGAAATAATCTAAAAACATAAACTAAGGGTATACGAATCACTGCCATCAGACATAAAGAACAAGCTGAAACACACACAGAGACGGGATGAATGTGTATGTAAACACAAATTCATGTATAATGAATTCAATCAGCATAAAAGTCTAAATTTTCAGAGCTCAAAGGGACTTATCTTAGAATAGGGGCTACTAGGGATTGAACGCTGGGGACTTAAAAACTGAGCCACTTTCCCAGACCTTTCTTTTATATTTTATTTAGAGACAGGGTCTTGCTGAGTTGCTTAGGGCCTTGCTAAACTGCTGAGGCTTCTTTTGAACTTGTGATCCTCCTGCCTCAGCCCAGAGCCACTGGGATTAGAGGTGTACATCACCGTGGCCAACTAAAGGGGCTTTTCATATAAGTCCCGGTGAATGGTGATTTTCAATAACTGCAGGATTTCTACCATCAGCTTCCTGAATGAGATGATTACTTTTTCCTCTACCCTAGGCATAACTAATTTCACACAGTCTTTACTCACTGAAGTCATCCAGTCAATAAATAATATCAAAATGGGGAATTTCACTTACCTGACTAGTTATTAATTATTCACCATTCAGTTGTAATTAGATATGACAATCTCTTACACAAAACCACACTAGTATGGAATAACAACAGTGAATACAAACACAGATATATTTTGTTGTCAGTATTATTTAAGTCACCAAGTTCTAAAGTGAGTCTTTTCACTTGAACTTGGTGAAACACAATTAGGGAACATCACCCTTTGAAACTGAAATGAACAAAACTGAAAATAAATTGAATGACTTCGGGTGGTTTAAAAAATAACCTCAAGATGTGATTCAACTCACGGTTGATTGTATAAAGTTATTGTCCTTCAGGATATCTATTCTACCACACAAAAGCTGGTCAGGAAGATGGAAGGAGAAATAGCATTATGAAGAAAAACAAATCTCACATTTTAGACCTCAAGACAAAACAAAGCAAAAAGAAGTAAATAACACTTAAAGTCTTTGGGGAGCTAGGGTTGGGTTGTGGAAATATGCCCACCCTTAACATTCTTTCAATCAACAGGCAATACTTTAGTTGGGGTTTGACAGGAAAATTAGGAATTTAATCACAGAAGCAATTTGTGGTTTTAGATGCAGCTTTCAAGTTAATAAGCAAATGCATTTGTGTTCAAATGCAATGTTTGTTAATATGTTTACTGAAGTGATGAGAATAATTGCAGCCCTTGAAAGAATAAATGTCTGAATTTGCATATTCAATACTTTATCCAAAAATAACTAGTTAGGCTTCAGCACTAATTGCTGAAGATATAAATGAGTTAAGTTGCAATGCTGTGTTTTTTTTAAAATCTGTTTTATGAAATTTATTCTCATTTCTCACTGACTGATAAATTTTGTAAAATTATTATGTATACACACATATGTGTTTGTGTGTATATATATATAATATATTATGTGTGTATATATATTATGTATATATACACATATGTATAAATATTTCATGCAGCTACACTATATGAAAAACAACTTTCACTTTACATGGTTATAACCTAATGCAAATCTATCAAGGATCGTCTTTAAATGATTCCAAGCAGAGTTCCTGAAAACGATTGCTCTTTTTGCCAACTGCATTCATTTTTATCTTTGCTTGGTAGCAGCTTATTCACAGTTCTTTGAAAATGCCTCTCCTTAAATGACTCTGGTCCTGCCCATCAGAACCTTCCATGCCTCAGGCCTTATCTGTTGGCTTAGAAGAGAAAGGGAGGGGTTAGAGGAGAGGGGAGGTACTGAGGAATTAAATTGACCAAATGATGTCATGTGCATTCAGAAGTGTGTAACAATGAATGCCACTATTACATATAATTTGATGCAGTGATAAAAATAAAGTAAAATTATATGAGAAAATGTTAAGTGTAACAAAAAGACTGTGAATGTGATATTTGTGTTTGATCGATATGATTATATCCTGTCTCCTCACCCCACTGTAAAAACACAAGAAAGAAGAAGAACAACAACAAAATAACATGATTTATTGTACCACAACCTTTAATGTCTAAAACCTAACCTTTACATTTCTGCTGGGTATTGATTCCTGACAGTATTAGCTGTGTTTTTGTCTCACATTTTTCTGATATGATCCAGGGCTTTTGAAGACACTAACAGGAAAAATGACCTCTTTCACCAGTGGAGATTATGGGAGGATGTAAGGGACCTGGAGTTCTAGGCAGCGATCTTGGACACCTGCAGAAAATCTGTCTTGAAATGAGCCATCAGAGAGGACTCAATCCCAATTCTGTCTTCCAGAATAAACTATTCAGTACTTCTGACCTTCTGATCCTCCAGGACATTCTTGACTCCTGAAATATGGTCCAGTCCCCAAGTCCTTATTTTTTTTTTCTATGCTATGGATCGAGCAGTCTCTATTGAAAGTACTTGTAACATAAGGATGAGGGGCGCACTGACATTACCTTTAGGAGAGTTACGGCCTATCTGGTCATGGCAGAGCTTGTTTCAATACTGGTAGCATGGGGTGCAATGGCCAGGCCTGTGCTTGGGCAGGTCATCCAGAGCTGAGGCACTAAGGCTTTCTGGAAGAGACGACACTGCAGCTGAGTTTGAAACACCCTCCCCATACGGGTTGTCATCTGCTGTTTGCCTCAGGAACTATAAATACTGTTTATTTTTTACAATCATCCCAGTCGTGTCAATGTTTCTTTGCTCTCAGTGGCTGTTTGGGAGTGTGAGGATGGTGTTCAGAAGCTGGAGAAGTCGGGATACTGAAATAAGATGAGCCTCAGGATGAGGCAGAGAACTGGACTGAGAGCTGACTGAAAGGATTATGTTTCATTAAGGGCTAAGAGAATTTTCAGGAGCAATAGCTGTTATTTGCCTGGGGCCATAAAAGTAAAATAACTGTGATAGCAGATCTTACATGGTGATAAAAAAAATGTAAGAACAAGTTGGCCAGTAATCAAAATTATGTTTAAAAATGTTACTCAATATTATGTGATGTTATGATACTTGAAACACACTAGGTAGCATATAAGCCATATATGTTACATGTATTATACAGCAAGTATGTACTATATATTCTATATATGAAATACATATAACACATATGTAGAATTTATAGTATCAACATAGTACACAGATAAAAGAGAATGAAATATAAAGTACAATGTATAGTACTCTGTGTGTATATGTGTGGGTGTGTGTATAAAAGAAATAAATTCAGACCTCCCTTCCTTCCATCCATTCCTGGTTCCTTCCATCCACTCTTGGAATAACACATGGTAAGCAGAAATTGATGTATTCTTTTTATTTTTCTTGTTATACTGAATTGTTTTAGTTGACTCTTACCAATTTAAACTTGTGTAGGATGTGATTCCAGGATATGAACCATGTTTAAGAAAACTGAGGCCAGAAAATATCTCAATTTGCAGCCATATTTTGCTCTTACAACTTGACTATCTAAGATTCTTCACTCTGCACTTAATAAAACAGTTTACTTACTTTTATTTTATTTTTTTAACTTTTCCATTTTCTCTCTATAAAAAAGTGAGATTCTGGTCACTTTTTTATAGAGAGAAAAAAATGGAAGAATATTTGAAGGGAAGTGCTATGCGTCCAGAGGTTGATCTAGGGCAGCAGTGTCTAATAGAACATTCTAGAAGTATTAGACATGTCTATCTGTGCCATCCAATAGGATAGCTATGAGCCATGTATACCTACCAATCACCTCAAACAAGGTTGCTGTGACTGACGAAGTGAGTTTTTAATTAATTTTAATACAACTTATTAAAAACTAAAAGTCTAAAAGGGCCACATGTGGCTATGGAACATCATAGTGGACAGAAAGCACCAAAGTCTTATGTTACACTAAAATTGGAAAGCTTGGAACCCATCTGAGCCACATTAAACCTTAGGACTTATTTCCTTCATTGTATTTTATATCTAAATAGAAAAGCAGAGTTAACACTAAAAGCTGAGAGTCTCTGGATGGTAGCAAGGGGCCATTTCTGAGAAGCAGCAGGACCACAGGACAGGCTTGTGACTGAACGTGGGCATTTCCTATCTGCACAGCTTGTCTATCCTTCAGGCGGGCCAACCTCATTCACATTTATGACTCTCCTGCTCCCTGATTGGTACTTATGTATTCTACCCCAGCTCAGATGAAATGTGAGGTCCCTCTACATGCTGAACAGCATCAGCAGAAGGAACCACAGATCCTTCCATTTGGGGTCTTTCAACAAAGGCCAGGCATTTCTAATCCCCTGCAAAGTAGGAGAAAAATTCTTTTTAGAAAAAGTATTCATCCTTCCTCAGGGTAACCTCTTTCAGCACCCCCAGCAGTTTCTATGAGACTGAACATTAATTAACCTTTAAATACAGGCTTTTGGGCTCAGGCAGAGAAATGTGAGAGAAGGAATAAAATTCTCAATTAAACCCTAAGATGAGTCATTTCTCTTGAGAATTTCTGAACTTTTAGATTTCTAATATAGCCAATTAAGAGTTCTTTTTGCCCAATGGGAAAATAAAAAAGACAAGATCTCTCATGAGACAAGTCAGCCTCAGTCTCTAAGACGGGCTCTGGATTTTCAAAGGATGTTCTTTTGTAAGACTCTTAAACTTTATTCTGAATCTTTGGAAGCATGTTTGAATTGCTTTTAAGAAATGCTTTCATGTGAATCCCTAAGTTCCCTCCTGGGATGGCTACCTATCCATCTTTTTATATTTCTCTCTGTTTATTTTTATAAACAAATATAAAAAAAATCCTTTCTCTGACTTCATAAAAAATTCCTCATATTCTTCTTTCTTAGGTTATTTGCTATTATATGTTTATACTATTTATCTGAAGGATAGTAAAAAATATGAATAAACAAGTATATCTTCTTTTGGAAAATGTAAACATAATCTAGAATACTACCTAGATGACTATTAAATGGAAAAGTTAAAAAAAGTAATATAGAATACTACCTAGATGACTATTAAATGGAAAAGTTAAAAAAAGTAATATAGAATACTACCTACTTGACTCTTAAATGGAAAAGTTAAAAAAATAAAATAAAATAAAATAAAAAGCTAGCCAAAAACAAAGGTGTCATCTAAATAGATAAAGCTACAATACAACCATATTCTATACCCACTTACTGCCTTACTGCACTGACACTATCTATCTCTTATAAAGGTAACATGAATAGCAAAGAGTTGTTTTCTGTTCTAAGAAAGCCTAACATCTATCAGAATGAAAAGAGTTTTGCTTGTGCTTTCAAGGTCTCAGTTTCTAGTGATCATACTGCTTTAGTTTAAATCAAATTTTACATCGGTTAGACATCTTAACAAGAAAACCTTTAAAACTACAATTGACAGCGTCCACTCTGTTTGGCTACAAGTGGATGGTTTTTAAAACACCCAGAATGTTAAATTTCCTCATTAATCAGACTTAAAATGAAAAAATCAATCTGAGTCACATGTACTCTAGCCTCAGTTACAGATTTTGTTTAAATTAAAACAGATGGATGTCAAGATGTTATCCCAGGATGTATGATGACACGGAAGTGTGCACATGTAAAACCTCTTCATCAACATTTTACACACCCAAGCAATGCATTTGAACACCCACACCATGTGCGACAATAAATACCTGGTCTGCACACACACCATCACAACGAAAGAAAGCTATTTCTAGATTTCTAAGCTCAAGACATCTGGCTAGCTGCTCAAACTATTCACACACAATTAGTCCACTCATTAGAAAAGCATTCTTATATGATTAAGTCTTGTACCCTGTCAGTTTTTCAGCTGAACCCATTTATCCCCCAAATGTTCATAAGATGAATGTCATGAAATGCAGTTTTAGTGACAAGTGAACAAGCACTCATACCTGAGTCATTCGCACGGGTCCTTTATCATATTTAGAGTCACATCTATGAGAACAATTTTCCATTGAAAAGAAAAAAACAAATATGCATTTGAAGGTATCAGAATGCCTTAGAAAAATGCTGGAGAAAATATTTCCAGGACAGTGTTTTGTTAAATCAATCTGTTCACCTTCTACAAAAAGAAGAAATATTTACCAATGTAATATGGGCATACATCTGCTTAATTTAACTAGCTCTAAAATATGGTTTATTTCTTCCTCTCTCTCTCTCTCTCTCTCTCTCTCTCTCTATCTATCTATCTATCTCTATCTCTATCTCTATCTCTCTCTCATCAGCTCCTCTTTTCTTATTTCTCTAGGGAGAAGCAGAATCATAGGAAAACCTTTCTCTCACCTTTGCCAATTCAGACTAGTAACCTGGAATTCTAAGGTTTACTTTGTTGGAAATACACAGGAGATGCTCATTAAGTATGCTGTTGAATATTTCAGAAGGAAACTGACCTTGATTAATTCCAGAAGCAACCTTCTCACCCATTCCTGACCCAATTTAACAATGAGCAGCAGAAGTTCCATGAGATCTAGAGGACTCCTGTAAACCTCCAGAGCTTTACCCATACAGGATTAAGTCGGCTTGCTCTGCTTGTTCTGGGGTGGGGAGTACCCATCAAAAGAATAGTTTTGAAGGGGACACTGGTAGCACCTCCAGTACCTGCCCCTAAGACATCCTGGTTGTATTTTGCAGTTCCTTACATCAAAGTTGTAACATTCTCTTTATAAATAATCAATTTCTTCATTTAAGTGGGTTTCCTTAGGTCCCACGAAAAGTAAAAATCAATTATCTTTTGTCATTTAGTCAAGAATATATCCATTCCATCCAAATAACCCACCATCATCTCCAAAATGCTAATATTTTTATCTTAAGGTGATGATAATCAATTCTCTTTTTGTCTTCCCTTTTACCTTTCTGTGATGCTTGAAGGTTTCCAGTGAAGTTATTGTCTTTTATTTTTTTAATTTTTAAAAATTTTTTAGTTGTAGTTGGACACAATATCTTTATTTATTTTTATGTGGTGCTGAGGATCAAACCCAGTGCCTCACATGTGCGAGGCGGGCGCTTTACCACTGAGCTACAGCCCCAGCCCCTATTTATGTCTTTTAAATGTAGATTTTAACATGATAAAAACTAACAAATAGAATATACTTACTCTCCATGAATAATTAAAATGGTTTATTAACTACATATTTATTCTTTCTCATTGAATATATCTCCAAATCTATGCCCAATAAAATGGTGGAAGGAGGGATACTGAAATATTTTTTAACTATGATTTCAAATTATCTTTAAAACTGAATTTTACTCCCAAAACAGATGTGTTCCTAATGATGACATAGAAATTCAAGCTTATAAATTAAATTGCACTATAAATAAATGAAGAAGCACTGCATGTTTAAGAGGTCCTACTGTGTTCTTCAATTGATAAATCTTACCATAAGGTGAACAATCAAATTACACACATATGGATTCAAATGTTCATGTAATCAGACGCGTGAAACATGTCATACAATTGCAGCTTCCCATACTACTTCCGACTCACAGCATAAATACATGCAAGCAACAAAATTCACAATTGCCACATTTGTTTTTCATTTGCATTTTGAAACTTTTCACCGTACCTGTAATGAGGTGATGGGTTGCCTCTTGCTTCACAATTTAAAGTTATTTTTGTATCCTCTGAACCAACAGGGAAAATGCTGTTGCTGGGCTCTTTGATAAAGACAGGGCCTTGCAGGAGAAGCTCACCTATGTGGGTGGGAGAAATGAAAATAATCACAGTAATAAGTAGAAGGTATTGGAAGGCTGTATCCTGGAATTGAAGAAGACCAGCAACTGGTGCTTGCTCTTCAAAACCAAAAAATCAGGCAGTTTCTGTCTGCACCCAGAGTCCCATGCTCTGCAGGTACTGGTTTGTTAAGGAGCCTCAGATAAACCCTCTTAACAGTGCAGAGACACGTCCAAGAAAAAAATGCATGTTGAAAACATCAACATATTAATAATATGACTTCAAACTGTAAATAAGGCTGTAGCAATTACTTTTTATAACAAGAAACTATATCTAAGTGTTCTTTGGGGAATATACCATTACAAGACTCTGTATAACCCTCCTTGTAAAAAAAAAAAGTTCGAAATCATTTGGACACTTGGGTATCATTTTTCTTATATAATCTGCTGGTCATGCAAATCTTGAGGTTGACCATGTTATTTTTGCCGTACTGAATGAAAACTAATATGTGGTGGGATTTCCATTTCATTACTAGCAAGTTAAACAAAAGGATATAACACTAAGCAAACGCCTTTCAAAAACAGTTCCTACTACAATAAGGAGAATTTGAACATCCTCAAGAGAATTTCCACATAAACACAAGAACCAAACATGTCTCCACTGTACTGAGTTTGCAGAGGAACGAGATATTGCCTTCACCAAATGCTTATGCTACGGCAGTTGTATAATCATCACCAGAACATTTCTGAAAACAAACAAATTCACAGGCGAAAAGGAAAAAAAATGCTTTTTACTTTCCTTTCTTGGAATGCTCAGCAAAATCGCAGAGGAGTTTATATTGAAGCAGAGAGTGAATAAAATGAGTAAACAGTAACAGAGAAGGAAGGCCCATGAATAGTGAGACAAAGAAAATGAGATCAACAGCCTCAAAGGCCCCAGAACTATGAACTTATATTTGTACTACTTCAAACAGCAGAAACATGAATAAAAATACTTATCACCACCACATCCATGATAAGGTGACAATATGATAATCAGAATAATCCAAGATATTCTGAAAAGAGCAACAGATATCCAGATCTGTCCTCCAGTCTTGAGCACGTTCCTTGAAGTTAGTGCCACAATTATTCCAAGGCACAGATAAAGGATGTGGAGCCTAAGAATGCTTAGGTGGTGTGAGCAAATTCACACAGCACTTCAGAATGTGCTATACACTCTAAAATAAACTGATTCCCCGGTTCATGCAAAGACATCTTCTTGCCTTTTGCATAAAGAATGTGGCCTTGCCCTAACTCAGGTTTTTGGCCTTGACTTCAAGGAGGTAATTTATGTCACATTTGATTGGCATCTTTGTTTAAAGCAGGGATGGCCACACTGGGTCTTATGCTGGGACCAGCTAAACCCAGCAGTAGTCTTGGGAGGAGGATTGGTTACCTAGACATGCCAGTCTTCTGTTTATGGACAGAGACTGGGGATCCCAGGGTATCTACTGCACTGAAGACTGAGTTCAACCACTGTGCAATCCATCTGTGATACCCCCATAGCACAGCCCCACTGAATACCGGGAACATCAAGCTCAGCAAGCTTTCCTGGATGGTGAAACAGCTGGTGTATTGTCACACATCAGTGCAGGGAGGGTAACAGGTCCTGAGGATGACACAAGGCTAGCAATGTGCATTCTCTAGGCCCTGCCCTGTGTGTCTCTTCCTTGGGCTAATTTTAGTATAGATCATTTCCCTGTATAATTGTGAGCATAATAGCTTTCAGTGCATCCCATCAGTCCTTTTAGCAACTTATCCAAGTTCAGGGTGGTCTGGGCTCCTCCCCACTGACTCAAAGTGGCTATCAGAACTGAGGGCAGGTTTCAAAGTCCAGCTATCTCAGAGCACTCTTCCCTGTGACCCCACCACACATGGATTCCCACGTGTGTACCCTACCTGCAGAAGGCAGCTGGCTAGCTTCCAGAGCCCCTGTACTTGACCTTGACCATGAAGGAAAATGAGACAAGGAAAAATCGCTCACTTTTCCCACATATGAAACAATGCACTTCAGAAGAAATGGATTTTAAAATACCCACTAATGGAAAAGGACTGCTACTGTCGTTTTCTCAGTTTCTCCACCCTCAACCAGCTTACCACATAGACAAGAAAAATACACGAGTTAATTCTTTTCACAGAGTTTGTCAATTTAATTGAAAATGCTACTGATGTCTGTTTGTAAATACATTGAACATGGCAGCTTTTTCTGAACATTCTCCTATCATGATAACTTCTGATTTATATATTTCATTCATTTATGAGATGGCATGGAATTATCTTTTTGACAAACGTTCATAAATGTTAGATTTACAGCAACAGCCGATTGACATAATGCGAAAAATTGGAAATGATAGATAAGATAGGAAAAGAAATCAACAGGAGAAAAATGAAGGACAGATAAGAAAGGGTGTTTTAAATGAACGAGACAAAGCTGTTTTTTATTTATTTATTTATTTATTTTTCTGAACGAGGCATGATGGCATATGCCTCTAATCCCAAATGTGGGAGGCTGAGGCAGGAGAATCACAAGTTCAAAGCCTGTCTCAGCAACTTAGCAAGAACCTCTTTCAAAACGAAAAGTAAAATAAAATGGGCTGGGAATGTGAATCAGTGGTAGAGCACCCCTGGGTTCAATCTGGAAACAAATATATATATATATATATATATACATACATACACACATACACACACATACACACACACACACACACACACACATATATAAAAACTTTTTTTACAAGTGACCACAATAAAAATCCCAATGTTCACCTTGTCATCATCTAATAAAAGTCACATCTCAAGTAATGCTCCATTTCTCCTCCAGATATCACTATTAATTTTAGATCAAGAGGTAAAGTAACGGGAAACATGGTTTCTGAGACCCTTCTGAGAGAATTGTGACAAGAGCTAATTTGCTAATCTTTGTAGAGTGTTCTCCAGGTGTGGCCCCATTCTAAGCAACCACTCTCTTTGCCTCCCTGACCAGGGCAACCCGGGCCATGCTGTCTGTGTTTCTCCTCCTCAGTCACACTGACTTTCTTGACACCTCTGAGCTCGCATGGGTGGTTTCTTTCTTTTTAATCCTTCAGAATTTAGCATAAATGTCATCTTCTCTACTAAAACATGACAATCCCTATCTGAAGTCATTACTCATGCGTTTCCACTGGTCACACATCCAAATCCAACTCATGGTTCTGCTGAATCTCCACATACAAACACCATACACATGGGTACCGATGGTGCTGTCTTACAATACCTCAATTTGACAGCTTTCAACTTTACACTGGTGTCAAAGCAGTGTGCGTTCAGCAGAAAGCATGCTTGGAACTATAAATTCCATTCTTTCCATGGCCAGGGATGTGTGAAGCAACCCTCTCTCATGACGACGCCGAGCAGCCATAGAAAGCCCCATAATCCCCAGGATCACAAGAGGAAGCAGCTGACAGTCTGTTCCACAGTGCACCTATTGCTAAGCCAGAATGCTAGGTAAATGAGGTGAATCTAGTTGTGATTCATAGTACTTTCAACTCACAATGGGTTTATCAGGACATAATCCCATATGGCATAAGTTGAGGGGCAGGCGAATACATGTTATTTATTGCTCTCATTCCTCGGAGTATCCCCAGCTCTTAGAGCATGGTAGATAGTCAACATTTTTCTACTATTGAACCAAATAAGATAAATGAAACACAATAATTCTACAAAACACAGATATTATTTTTAACCTGGTCATTGATAAAGCTAAGATTTTAATTCCTGGACTTAACTTCCTACCTTATATGTAGTTTGGCCTCCACAGAAGTGGGACACAGAGATTAAACAGCCCGAACATGGTAACAGATTTTTGATGAGATATGTGGAATCAGTCCCAGGGTTCACATTCCTGGTTTGTTTCCCTTTCCACTAATACACACCACACTAAATACAGTTAGAGGGGAAAATTAGCCATCAGCCTGCGTCTTCAAAGCCAGCGTTTCCCAATGACACTGAAGTTAACAGCCCATGAGGCACATATCCACCAACTCTGAAATTTACAGCTCCTGGAGGCTCTCAGGCTATCTGCAAGCACTTGGGAGCCTCCAATGAATCTTAAAAAGTAAGTACAAATTAATAATCAAAGGTGTCAGGCTAGTCCATGCTTTATGCTCAGAAAAAAAGACAAAAGCCACTCAGTCTTGCGAGAACCAGAATAAAATAGGTGTTCAGAGATGCTGGGGCATAATGTTCTAGTCTCTTGTCAGCAATATAAACTTAAAGAGAATACATTCTGAAATCTTCACTAATCTGAAAGAAATCGTCCAATATTTTCTTCAGAATGAATTTTGATCCTCAAAAGGGGAGAATCTTGGCAATTCACACACATATTCATAACCAGCAAAAAGGAGTGTGAGTGAGGACTGAAGGGGCCCCCTGACTAACCAAAGGGATACCACGCAACATTCAGATGGATACTAAGTGTCACTTTTTGTGACAGGGGCATTTTTTTTTGATATGCCAGCCTGGCTCCAAAGCTCCATTTTAAGTTTACGACCGAAAATAAAGGGTATATAACATTTCCAAACAGGACTAATAAGTCCCCAAATCCAATCCTAAGGTGATATTTTTTTCCCCAAACACCCACAAGCAACTAGGAATAACTGCCTTTGAATGCAAGTACAAGCTTTATGGGCTCCTGAGGTAATGCCATGTAAAAGATCAAACTGTGGCCAATCAATTCTAATGGTCACATGCCGTACAATTTTCATGAAGACTGACAGAGATGTAGACAAGGGATTTCAGGCTGTAGCAAAGCTTTTACTAAAATAAATAGAATTCCTAAAAGACAAGTGATGTCATCTCTGAAATTCCTAGGGAAACAGACAGCCCATCTTACTTTCCCTTGCCGATTTACATTCTAACTGCATCAGAAGAAAACAACCGTGCATTTTGCAAAGAAGAGGACAAATTCTAAAAGGCAAGGTAATGTTACTGAAGATGATTTTTCTCCAGAACGTGGTTCTAGAATGGAATACAGATGTCAAAACTAAACAGAAGGAGCACTAGCTTGAGTTAAAGAGCTCAAAATAAATATTCTGCCAAAGAGAACGAGATCTGTACTCCAGACCCAACCATTCCACCCCAAATAATTCTTAAATGCAGAAATATTTTAAAATCATATGACATCAACATTTTTGGCATTAGTGGTATAAAGTCAGAAAATCTCAAGAGGAGGAAGAGGAGGAGGAAGAGGGAGGAGGAGGAGGAGGAAGAGGAGGAGGAGGAGGAGGAGGAGGAGGAGGAGGAGGAAGGGGAAGAGGAGGAGATGACGCTTATATTCTTATTTGCTTATATTCTTCCAAAGTTAGGGAATGATAAAGTGTTCAATCTTGGAAAGACTCATTTCTTTAGCCTTATTTGAATGTCAGACACTCAAGGCATGTTGAAAGCTGGCCATGGTGGACACAGTTGTCCACTCCCTGTCTGCTGCCTGCTCTTACTTATATCCTCCAGAGCCTGCTTTGGCTACACAGACTGGAAGTGTTCCCAGAACACTCCACAGCTCTTGACTGGGAACAGAGAAGGCTGGGGAGAAATTGCCAAAGAGCGTTCAGTAATCTGTTAGGGCTACCAAAACAAAGTAGCACAAAGCTAGAGTCTGTATCAAGAATGGATTACAGTTCTGGAGGATGAAAATCTGAAATCCAGGTATCAGCAGGGTGGATTTCTTCTAAGGGCCAGGAAGGAAGATCTGTTCTAGATCTATCTCCTGGGCTTGGAGACAGCCAGCTTCTCTGCGTCTCTTCAGGCTATCTTCCCTCCATACCCTTCCCCCTTTTATAATCACACCAGTCCCAATGGATTCAGGTGCACCCTAATGATCATATCTTCACTAATTACTTTGGCAATGATCCTGTTTCCAAATAAGGTCATATTTTGAAGTACTTATACTTGTCACTTCAGTATTTTAATTATGAACCAAGGGGTAGAATATATACAGATATATTACACTCCTCATATATACATATATACATACACACACAGTTCCTAATTGGATGTCATATATTTTACATATTTATGTTATATATGTGATATGTATTAGATATAGATTATATTGTAAAATATATTATATGTAGGTTATATATATGATATCACAGAAAAGCCAACCCAAAGACCTTTGAGTTCATGAATCAAGATGGGAAGGAACTAGTAATTGAGCATAACTCCAAACATCCTAGGTTAGAAAAATATGCCTCTAGTGCTTATCTGCCATCTGCAGGTAAAAGTTGTACTGTAGGCAACAACTTAGAAAAATGGGGGGAAGCAATATAGCATATTTAGGATGAGAAAGGAAAATAAAATGCTTACTGGGAATAATCACTTTATCTGTTTCCTACACCCAGAAATGTTACTCAAAAATTAGGTTAAAAGAAAAAGAAGAGCTGGACTGGTCATGGCTCCATGGTAGAGAACTTGCCAAGTATGTGTGAGGCCCTGGGTTCTATCTTCAGCACCACATAACAAGAAAAAAAAATTACAAAAAAAGAAAAAGATGCTACAGCCTGGCACACACCTGGACAATAGAAAGAGGTAATGCTTCAAGTTGCTAAATTAATAGTTCAAGGTATGTTTTTCCCCAGCCTGCACTTCCTACTTTGTCCAAAAACAGAGAAACCACATGGGGAAGAGCATTTGATAATGAGGCAATCAGAACTGAAAAGGACCAGTTAAGCTTCACAGAGCCTAAAAATAAATATTCAAACAACACTGTGCTCCTTCCTGGAATGACAGAGACGTTTCAGAGTGTGACGAATCTGTACCAAGAATTACATAAATCCTTTAATTACAACTTGTAAAGGAAAAGAAAAAAAAAGCTCATGCCCCATACACATCTGTTTATAGAAGGGTTTTCATACACAGGGAAATAACTGAATTTTCCTTTGCTTCAGTAAAGTAATAGCAGATGTTGATGAAAAGTCTGATCTATTCTACTGGACTGATTAATATTCAATCTATACTGCATTTCAGTAAACAGACATAGGAGAACTTCTCATAATGCATGCTATTTTATGTTCACATTTTTAATCTAATGGCAGTATTTCCTTTTTCTTTCCTAGTTGTTTATTTCTTTCCTGGTTATTTATTTATTTATTTTTATGTGGTGCTGAGAACTGAACCCAGTGCATCACACACACTAGATCAGTGCTCTACCACTGAGCTATAACCCCAGCCCATAATGGCTATATTTCTGGTGGTTGAAATGTTTACAATTGAATGAAGAGGTTAATCCATTCACAGTTACACTGCAGAAAATAAGCAGTGCCTTGTGTGAAAAACAGTCTGAGAGGAGATGGGTGAAAGTTTTTGCAGATTAACATGTTTTCATGAGACTTTGTGGCTTTATTCAAATTTGTGCTATTGTCTTATAAATTTGAGCTCTCATGATTTGAACCTGCCTAATGTCCTTTCATAAATCCTAGCTCATTGCTGTACCTTTCTTGCTGGATGGTTCCTTAGCAATTCTACTCAGTACAGAAAAAAGAAAAAAGAAAAAGAAAAACATTAGCATGTTATTTCGAGTTACAGTGTATGATGTGTACAACACACCAAGAGAATACGATCCATTGTCTATTTATTTGAAAAGAAAACACACTTAAATTCCCAATTTTATTACACCGAGTTTCATTGAGCATGATTGAACTATACAAATTTACATGGTTCTCACCAATGATAGGGAAACTAGTTCATTAATCAACTCCTTTTGAAATATTTCTTTAGTACACTGCTCTCCAAGGTTCTAAAAGAGATGATTACAACTGTGGTTTCTATTCTTTGCCAAAGAGTTTGGGTCGAGGCTCTTTTGGGCTCAGACACACTTCCCTTCATGTGTTTAAGAAAGAATGTTTCATATCAAACTCTTATTCAAGGCTATTGTTTCTATAAAAACATAATTATACAATAAAGAATTCCTATTATAAATTGGTGGTAATGGAGAGGATAAGAAGCGATTCTATTTGGTGACTGAATTTTGCTGTAATTTTGCAGCTGTAATCTCATTCAGTAGAAAAAGGCTGTCTTTCCCTACCCCTGCCTCATTCAGGAGAGGCCAGTGTTGTTTGTCCAGATCTGAGTGTATAAAGTACCACTGACCTTCCTCTTCCCAAGCAAGGATCCAGCACTTGCACTTCTAGACTACTGTGTGTGTGTGTGGGGGGGGGGGGTGTTAAGCTGGGATAGGCAGAAAGATCCAAGAAGCAGGACACAGAGCACAATCTTTCCCAAAATATCATCTGGAGTTGGGGGTGTATCAGAACTGCTTAGACTTAGATTTTTCATGACATAAAATTTAAAAAAATACTTTTCATATCACTTACTACAGACACTACATGCATGTGTATATGATTACACATTCAGCTGATAAAAATGCTTCTTGAAATAACACCAGTCTTGCTGCTTGCTAGACCTCAGCACATCATTTCTTTCCATCATATTCTACTGTATTCTATTCTATCAAATCTGCTTTATCCTATTTGATTGGTTAATCTCACCAAAAACTACTATTCTAACATCATCTCCAATCAATAGGTTCTTAACTTTGTTTTAATGACCCTAGTATAAAAGCATTCCTCCCCTGCCACCTGTATCCAAGATTATTATTTTTTAGGGGAATGGGGGATAACTTGAAGCTATCTCCTTCATGTTCTTCACAAACATAACCAATCTTGACAATGAAGGAACAAAAATAAAATCACCTTCAAAATGGAAAGAGCATTATGATTGGTCCCAAGATGTAGTACAGACAAGAAACCCATCTCCATATGTGCTAACCTGAGACATGCTCTCTGGTATGAAGGAGCAGAGAAGCAATACTGAACATTCTTATAATGGTGGCCAATAAGGACCCGTACTTTATCTCATCTTGAAATATGTTGGTTCTTAGTGCTATACACTGTGGAAAAAGAGTCTCTCTTCCTGGTGTAAACCTGGTTAGCAAACGTGTACATCTCCCCAAATGAACAACCACCTGTACAGCGAAAATAGACACTGACTCCTGTGTCTGTGCTGGACACTGTGTATATGGGTGTATTGAATCCTGAATTCTAAGTGAATGTCAAATCCTTGGAGTAAGAAAGCAGTGTTCAATTTTAGCTTTTGCTGTTTTCCTTGATATTGGCGCAGATGATAGGTAAGCGATTCCCAGAGCTGGAAAGAACAAGGGAAATGGAAGCTCTATATACTTTCCACCTCAGGAGAACCATCTGGTCATGTGCACGGGCAGCAGACATCCATGCAGGGGATGTGAGGAAGTTGCTCCCTGCTCTTCCAGAAGTCCTTCCTGGCTTCCAGCACCTAGATGGAATCTTCCCCACTCTGCATTCTTAGCAAAACATGGATTTCACTCAGCACAGTATCTTTGTTCTACTATATATTGCTTTTGATTGTTTTTCCACTCCTACTCCCCTATCCCTGGGCTTTAAACTTTCAGAAGATAGTAAACATGCATTTCTACTCTAAGCACTTATAACATATTTTGTAGGTTAGAACATTTAGTAAATTAGCATCACACTAGAAATCAATCATATCTCTCTCTCTCTCTCTCTCTCTCTCTCTCTCTAATAGTTTCTGAATCCAGAGGCACTTTACTACTGAGCCACATCTCCAGCCCTTTTTATTTTGAGACAGGGTCTTTCTAAGTTGCTTAAGGCCTCACTAATTTCCTGAGGCTGGTTTTGAACTTGAGATCCTCCTGCTGCAGCCTCCCAACTCTCTGAGATGACAGGCTTGCACCATCATGCCCAGCAAAACAGAAAATCAATCTTTCTTTCCCCATGTTTATTCACAGGACAGCCTAAGCAGATACCCTGTCTCTAATTGTAAAACAGTCACCCAGGTATAAAATAATTAATTATATAAAAATATCAACTTATGGTAGAAGCTAATTCAGGGACTACAACCATGGCTCTTAGGAAACACCCCCACTATGTCCTTGCAGAGGCACCTACTGTCATTAGGTGGCTATTTCTATTTTGGCCTTTTGAGGCTCTACTCACCCCCACCCCAGCCACTCTTTTCTGAGTTCTATAAACATGGTACTACACAGGAGTAGCTTCGCTAACACACAAACATAAATAGCACTTTTAAGGGCAATGCACTCCACTGATAATCTATTGCAGAACTTCTGAGTGCTGAAGCAAGACCATGTATCTAGGTTTTAATGATGTGCAGGAAAGTACCAGCTGTCTCAGCCATTAAAACAAAACATCACCAAGAAGGGCATGCATCTGCCAGGCTGATCCATTCCAGGGATCTCAAAGAAAGTTTGCTGTGGTTAAAGTTATTTTCAGGGTAATGAACATTTGCATAGATCTTGCAAAATATGCAAAAATCTCCAAGAAGTCATTTACACAAACTGGGAATTTAGTTAACAAGTAACTGATGTGTGATTCTGACTTTAGGCTCAGTCTTCTTATGTCAGAATAAAATGTAAGCATGTACCTCAGTTGCCTGCTGGCTTCCTGGGACCCTTCGCAATTCTTTTTTTTTCCTAATCAGTTACACATTACAGTAGAATGTTCCTTGGTTTGTTGTACACAAATGAAGCACCATTTTTCACTTCTCTGGTTGGACACAAAGTAGAGTACACATCACATCATTCGTGTAACCATGCATGTACCTAGGGTAATGATGTCTGTCTCATTCCACTACCTTACCTACCCCTGCACCTTCGTCCCTCCTTCCCCTCATCTTTGCCCAGTCCAAAGTTCCTCACTCCTCCCATGCAACACCCCATTATTGATCACCATCCACTTATCAGAGAAAACATTTGGCCTTTGGTTTTTTGGAATTGGCTTACTTCACTTAGCATGATATTCTCCAGATCCATCCATTTACCTGCAAAGGAATGATTTTATTCTCTTTTAATGCTGAGTAATATTCCACTGTGCATATATACCACAGTGTCTTTATCCATTCATCTGTTGAAGGTCCCCTAAGTTGCTTCCACAGTTAATTATTGTGAACTGAGCTGCTCTGAACATTGGTGACACTCAACACTCTGATTCTCTATTTCAGGGTAGGAGCTCTGTTTGTTTTCAGATGGGACCTGAACTTGATTGTCTTTTCAGGGTTTTGCAAATCCAAAATAATACTGTGATTATAAGAAACAAGGAAGACTCATCGGAGATGCTTGGAGATTGTGGTTTGCAGAGGTGGGCTGCTGGGCTACCTCTCTCAAGAAGGCTTCCATGTGGACCACAGAATGATCAGAAGGGGAAGAACAAAGTAGAACAACTTCCCTTAAGCAATCAGGTTTCAAAATATAAAGATATCAGGCATGGAGGCTAATTTCATCTTTTTAAAAACAACTAATGAAAGGTCCAGCTGTCCTCGACTCAGCAGTGTGGACTGTAGTCTCCATTGTCACCGATCACAGCCCCACATGGAACAAGACATTCCTGGCTGTCAGTCAGCAGGGCACTCACAATTACTTTAAAAATAACTTTATTTATCAAGTAAGTTATCTTGGATTGATTTATGCCATTTTTCTTCCTCAAATGATTTTTCCCTTTATCCTTCAAGGCACAAAGTCTGTTTTGATAGTCTAGCCAAAAATAATCCCACTTTATCAGAAATTCAATTTAGTACATTGAATTATACATCTCCTAAAGCATCTGTATTTTGAATGCAGGTTGCTTCCTGTTTCTTAGCCTAGGTCCTTTGTGTTTCTTCAGAGAACATTGCAAAAGACCTTGCAAATGGTAACATGATAACTGCCTGAGGAAAAAATAATCTTAAAAAGCATGTACTTTTTAAAATTAAAGCATCTTAATTTTACAGAATGGGTTTTATTATGGCATCCTTCCTTGTGCATGCAAATAACATATTTCAATCATATCTTCACCAACATTTAAGTATTTTTTGTTGTTGTTGTTGTTTTTGTATTCTTGGCAAAGGCCATTCTGACTGGGCTAAGATGAAATCTCAAGGTAGTGGTGATTTGCACTTTTCCTGATAGCTAATGACATTGAACATCTTTCCACATAATTATTGGCTGTTCATACTTCTTCATTTAAGAAATGTCTGTCCAGTTCAACTGCCCATTCATTGATGGGACTGTTTATTAAAACATATATTGATGCTTTAAGACGTGGGTTGAAAAATTAAGGCCCCTGAGCCAAATCTGACCAACTTCAGCTTTTGGAAAATCAAAAGAATAATATTTCATGAGACTTAAACATTGCCTGGTATTGAAGTTTTAACATCTCTAAATAAAGTCTCACTGCACTGAGGCCACACTCGCTGTTTGCCTGTTATCCACGGTTGCTCTCATCCTACAGTGATAAAGCTGAGTAGTTATGAGGGGACTACATGGCCTACAAAGACAAAAGCATCTACTATGTAGCTCCTTTTGAAAAAGTTTGCTGATGGCTGCATTAGGAAGGACCACATTGACTAGAAACCAAAGTAAGTTTGGTGAAAAATAGATAAGACTTTTAACCATAATATCTCCATATTGCTTTAGAGAGATCACTCAAGCTGTAAGCCACTGAACTCTCTACTGTTAATATGCAATGATATCAACAGTATAAGTTTTCAATGTGTGATTAGCAGTATTTTTTTTCAGTGTAGCAGTGGTGCAATAAATGGCATTCGACATTATGATTGTATATTTTTTGCTTAGCCTTGCATCAAAATTTTAATTACATCTAACTGACCAAAAGCAATTTATGATAAAGTTGTCTAACAAATGTCTTTATCCATTATAGCTCTTTGTCTACATGGCAGGAGAAAATAGTGCAGAATTGTCCTTTCTTCATAGTGGTTATAAACACTAGTACCTGCGTTCAATCATCTGGTTTGAACATATACTTCCCAGTGTTATGCCTAAGACAAAAGGTACCTATTAATCTACAGAATCTCTATGATGCCCACTGTATAAATCTCTTTGAGGAATGTTACCCAGCAAGTATTTACTCTCCACCACATTTTCAAATAATTACCCACCCAAGTTGTATCAGTGGGAAACACAACAACATGAGCAGCAAAGAGCTTTCCGAAACCCCACAGGCAGAAAGAAGACATATCACATTACTTTATATTGTTTTCTGAATGCTCATTTTCTCTCTTCTCGCATAATAGGAATAATGGCCACAGCACTGAGTATTATCAATTCACTTGGCTGCATAATTAAGGGGAAAAATCATTTGTGGCCCTAAATACACTGCAGTAAATATGATCTCTTAACTAAAAAATAGATGTTCACTGAGAATCCCATGCAGTATACAGTTCAACAGTCAATGCTTCATAATTACTTACATAATTATATGCTGATTACCATTTCTTTATATTTGTGCAAATGTTTGAGCTTAAATACTTCTTGTGTATGTACACACCCACAATAACACTCATGCATTAGAAGGAAAAGTTATGTTTTCCTATACAAAGTCAGGCACAGTATCATCTAGAAAACTACAAAAGCTGGCAGCTCTACTTCAAAGACGGAAAGCTCATATAAAAATACAAATTTTGTCATATACCTTTAAAACTCCCTGGATGGCACATCCAGATTGAAAATGTTCTCAGGAGAAGGAATCTAGGATGCCATGTAGAACAAGCAAATGCTACTCCCAGTATTTATGTGTTCATTCAAAGATACTTACTAATTAGTGCCCTCATGTCCCTTGGTGACAGCAAACAATGTCACACAGCCGTAACATGCCCCCAAATGGCAGCAGCCTTCACCCACCTCCATGTATGTGAAGATTAGAGAAGCAAATAATCTTCACACCATTGGAATAAAGGATGCATTGCCAACCAGAGCCATTCAAAATGGCAGTCTGCATAATCCATTCCTCCAGCTCAGCAGATTCCAGGAAGCTGAGCAGGTAAACAAACTGGACAGAATCATCAAGTTCAGAGAATAGGGTTTCATGGTTCAACCCCACAACAGTCCCCAGACCCAGCCCTTCGGTTCTCTCTTGGCCACCTTCCACAGAGATACTAGCAATGGGTCCCTGGAATGAGTAGCTTCCTCCACAATACTGTGTAAGTTCACTCCCCACAAGCTGGAGTCCAGTTCATCCTGGGTACACGGAGTCCTCCCAATTTCCTTCCTCTGCCTTTTAATTAATTAATTAATTAATTTTTACTAAAATTGTCCTCTTAATTAAAAGGAACACATTATCTCCAGTTTAAGTGACAGGTGAGGATATTAATTTTGTTCCAGGGATCTTATAAATAAGCAAAGTAAGCCCGGATGGTAAAAAGAGATACGAATAAGTCAAAGACCAAGATAAGAGCTTGATACCTTAGCTGCCAGGTGAAAGGTGGAAGAAGTCAAAAAGTCTAATGGTCAGCCAGGGGTACAGGATGCTCTTTTTTTTTTTTTCTGGAAACATCAAGTTATTTTAATTTTCTTTCTAAACAATAAATATCAACAATAAATGCTCCCAAAGCATCATGCTTCACATTCAAATGTTTTCCCCACACTCAAAGAATGCTGATCAAAGATTTCATAATCACCCATGTTTCAATCTTGCCCATCTGCATGGAATTTCACGTGACTGGTACTATCACAAGGAGGCAAAACTGCATAAGGGAACGTCCAATGCAAGGGCAGTGATTATAAGTTCCAACCACGGGTCAACAGTTTTATAGGCTGATAAATGAATAAATAAACAGCATGTTGAATAATATTTATTTGTATCTTAATGCACTAATGAAGTCTAACCATTTTCCATTTCTGCAATCACTGTCCGGTATCCTTTTCACTGAACCCTCAAAGAAATTACAATGCATTCCTTATGGACATTATTAGCTGATCTTATGCCAAAACAAACAAACAAAAAACTGGAAATCACTTGAAAATCAGCAAGTTCCAGTACAATATCTGGATTAAATCTCTCCTTGCCACAGTTGGCAAATAAAAACTCTAAAAGCTGTTTAATAATGTGACACTGCTTTCAAATGATGGAAAGTCACATCATAAAAGATAAACAGACTCTATCTTCTTTCATAGCACCTTCCAATTACACACCCCCATATTTATATACATAAAGATGCTGGCAGAATCTGATTGTTCCCCACTGTACACTGTTCTCATAGAACAATTTTCAATTCAAAATTTCTCCATCAAAAATAGCACCCAGTACTATGTATGTAAGCACAGAGTTCTGTCACCCGACATTGTCTCAAACTTACTTAATTTCAAGGGAAGCAACATGCAGAGACGTAAACAGCGATTGCATCTGTGCTTCTCATCCGTAGGAATAAAAGGAGGCACACGGAAGACGGGACACACTGATAAAGCAAGAGCTCTGTGCACTGTCACTTCTCAAATTAAAGTGTTTATCAGTGTTTCAGTGAGAGTTGCTTCAACTGCCTAGATGACCCCTAGGAATAGACCTTTTCTTGCATTCAGGCTCTGAGTTCATGGAAATGGGGATGGAGCTGGATGTGTGGAGGGCTGGAGGATAGCATAGGAATACCTAAGCAGGCTTTTCCACTGTCAGGGGCTCTTCAATTTATGTTAAGCAAGAAGAAATAAATAAAGCTCACAGGAATTAGAAGACAGTATGTGGGAGATGGACCCTGCATGGTTGAGAATTATAGAAAACCACAAATAAAACACCCTGCACAATATCTGCCACTGAGGAGTGGCATGCAACAGTGCTTACTATTTCTGTGAAAACTTCCAGACATTAACTGTCAACTGATAATCATGAAGGAAAGTCCTATTTTCACATTGGTAAGCATGTTCACAAAGTCAAACTCAAATTGTCTGCAAGATGGCAGAGACATTGCATAAAGGAAACACAAATTGTATTTAAGGACCTGTTCTCCCAAACTCTAGATGATAGGAGAGCTGAATCAGCAAGGAGTACTTGAAGCAGGAACTTGTGACTGTACTCATTCCACTACTCATTCCAGGAAAACAGTGTCTAGTCCTCAAGAAGGAAAGACACAGCCGATCAACACAAGAGCCACAGCTAGAGCCTGTCAACCATCACCATCATACAGAGAGTCTGACCCTCTCAGCCACTGGGGCTCTGGGAATGGTCATTCCTGGCCAGCTGCTAACAACACAGCCCTGAGCTTTCTCACTTAGGAGCACCTCTGAGGAAAGAAGAAGATTCCTTTGCACAGCTAACCTCCTAGGGAAATGTGTGCTTTTGTCCATCCACTTAAAGCCATTCACCTGGACAACATTTAGAGATAAAATATTCAGAAACATTTTTGGTAACCACCCTTTCCCTCGATGTCCCCAGTGCACAGTTGCCACATGGACACACCCATCTCCTCACACTCTTCAACATCACACTCTCCCTCCCCTTGGAGGCATCAAGGAGGAACCATCTGATGCCTGTGGAAGTATCAAGAACGCACCTTGCTCACAGAGCCTTAGTGCAGCTGAAAGCCTAGGCAATCTAGAGAAACTCCCTACTAGGCCAAAAACTGGCTGTGGGACTCAGAACAAGCTCCTGGAAATGCTTTAGACCACACTGCTCCTGTTTCTATCAAGGGCAGGTCTGATATACATGCAGAGATGTACATATGAATGGGTGTGCAAATAAGTAAGTCTATTACATCCAAGTACTATGGTCCCCTATGCACTTTCTTTCTTCCTTAACAAATACTTCTTCCTGAGGTTCAACTCTCTAGTAATTCAGGGCTTGCTGATCATAAGCCCCAGCAGCTTTTTCTCAGACTCTCCCTACTTCCTCTTCTTTCTCCTGAAATGCACCCTCAGAGTTCCACCTTGCCTGCCCTGACGGAGATGCTCACACATCTCTGCTCAGCCCCTCTCTGCCTCTCTGCTCACCATGGGTTCTGAGCTTCATCCTTTCAAACAATACTCCAACTTCACCCCTAAGCAGTCCTGCTAGTAGCTGTCACATAAAAGGCCTCTCCACCTTGATCACATGCCATGGTACCCAGAGACACTGGCACTGATAATGATTCCAACTCTTTGGTTTCCGCAGTCTCCTAGATCCTATCATTCAGAGGAATCTCCTATGCTGTCCTCAACCATCTCTTCTCCACACTGGGCAACACCATCCAATTGTTTGTCATTTCTTTCAGTCCTGACTCCATGATTCTCTTCATCTCCAATGCTCTCTTTTACACTCCAACTGTCATAGTTTGGGGATGTCAGTAACCTTTCACTTGACCTATTTCATTTCTTCATTCCAGATGTGGAACATGTGGAAAAACTTAAACACAGCATGTGATACATCATTATATAGCATATAAGAAAATAATTAGAATAATTTAGTATCCGTTAATAAATATAGAACAATGTATGTCCTCACACTACTGAAAACTTGGGACTTAATGGATTAATACATGGCTGTATCTCCCAAGCAAGTCTCCCTGCCAGCTTTTCTTGCTTCCAATCCATCCTCCAAATCAACCTCTTGAAGCAATGGTTTCCTAGCAAAGCTTAGATGGCAACATTCCTGGCCTATCCATCTTTGAGCCAAACTTTTCTTCTACATTTCTCTATACCATTTCTCTTGTGCATGCTCAGAGCATGGTGTCTAGACCTATAATGTCCAATAAACATAGGATGTAAGACACATTTAAGTTTCCCAGTCACAAAACAGAAAAATGATACAGGTGAAATTAATGTCAATCACATACTGTGGATAACCCTAAATATTAAAATCTTATTAACTCAACATGCAATCATTATGAAAAATTTAATAATACATTTTCTATTCTTTTTCTCAATGTAACTTTGAAATCATAGGTGTAAAATACACGTAGGGCAAATATCTGTTTTAACACCTCAAGTGCTGTGTAGACACCTGGAGCCACTGGCTACTACACTGGACAATGCAGAATTAGTAAACACAGCTGGGATTTGCCACCCAGCACCACTTAAAAAATGAATATGGCTTCAGACAAAGTCAGAACCTTTCTGCTCCTCTGTTTCCTCCGGTAGAGTGACGTCATCTACTGCACAGGGTTGCTGTGAGAACCAAAGGTGTGCATATTCATGCATGAACCTGGAGGACATCCATGCTAAGTGGAATAAACAGGCACAGAAAGACAAATGCCACATGAGCTCAATTGCACATAGAATCTAAAACATCAAACTCTTAGAAGTGGAGGGTAGAAGAGGTGGGGGGCACAGGAATGGAAAATGAGGACCAAACAACATGGTGTTTCAGTTTAGGGTCACATTTCCAAAGATCTCTGGTAGAGTACACTGAGTACAGCTGTACACATGAAAATCACTAAGAAAGTGCATTTTAAATGTTCTCACCACACACACACACACACACACACACACACACAATTAAAAGAACAGTATATGAGGTGATGAATGTTAATTAGCTTAATTTAATCACTCTGCAATCTGTGTGCACACACTTACCAAAACATCTCATTGTATACAATAATATGTACAATGTTTATTTGTCATTAAAAATAGTATTTTAAAATTAAGATTAAATTTGACAGACTCTGATGAATTTCTTGAGCCAGGTTAGACATTGGAGTTTTATTATATATGTTAGTTGTTGTCATTATTAACCAAGGTATTCTATCTTGCTATTCAGAAGTAGAAACCATCCCTGAGTTATCCCTCTGGCCCATTCTCTTGAATTATGTCCAGGTTTAACATAATGGCACGTTCCTAGGCTGTGGACCAGGCTGCCTTGTGGATTTACACTGTTTTTTCCTTGTGTTGCTGGGCACTGAAGCCAGGGCTGCATGCATGCCAGACAAGCACTCTGCCACTGGGTACACCCTTGGCTCCACAGATAGGTTTTTGAATTCCAGCTTAAATCCTTTAGGTACATGAATTTTAGGAAGTTCCTTAACTTGAAGAATCTCAGTCTCTCCTTTGCAAAAGAAAGTTAAGAATAATAGTGCAAGGCTCACAGGATCACTGAAGGAATTAGCAGTATCATTCAGGCAGGTCCCTTAACTTGTGCTTCGTATATGGTAAATACTTGAGAAACATTCACTACAATTATTATTTTAGGGTCCATCTCAAATGCTGCCTCTCTGTGATTTTTTTTTTTCGTTTTCATCTGTACAACTGCCTACTCAGAACTTCCATGCAACAATTTCTACATTTTTCTTAAACTAGGATCTTGTATCCGGCATTTTCTCCTTTCATTGCTTAAGTGCAGCTTCCTCCTCCATGCCACTTATCCAGGGCCCCACACAAAGCACATGCTCCATGTCAGTCTACTCCAAGGCTCCACAGAAAGATATCCTGAGCTACAAGGCACAGGATGCACCAGACAGAAGAAGGAAAAGAGGCAGGAAGGAGGAGCCAGGCTGGGTCAGCACTCCAGCTGAGAGAACCAAGATCAGAGCTGCCTAAGGAAAGGATGGTGGGAAGAAAGAGAAGGACCAGGGCACTCCAACACAGCACAAACTTTGCTTTGTCTTATCTTAAAGACATGCTTGAACGATGCGAGTTACTGATCAATATCAGAACTGCTTTTGTTGAGGCTTGCAGAGATGCGTGCATGAGTGTGGGCGTGTTTGTGTGTGCATGCGTGTTTATCTTGCACTCAAAGTTTCCCACTGTTCTGGAGGTAGAACTTAAGACTGCATCCTCACATAGCAGTAACCCAGTCCATTTAGCTCTGCTAATGCAGCTCACTCATGGAAAGGCACAGGGGTATTTAAAAACACTTTTATGTGATGAGTACTTTAAGGCAGTTTAACACTTAGGCAATAGTCAATTAAAGTGGTTTGAATGAGCACTTTATTTTCAGGAGTCAGTGAAGTAATTATTAGATACTTTTGAGACAATTGCTACTCTAAGTGCTAAATAAAATGGTAGGTTTTACTTAAGCATATGTTTTTGGTATTCTAATTATGCTTCTCTTTTCTTTTGGTACTGGGGATTGAACCCAGGGACACTTTACTACTGAACTACATCCTCAGCACCCCACTATTTTTTTTTTGAGAGAGAGGATCTTGCTAAACTGCTGAGTCTTGAACTTTGATCCTCCTGCCTCAGCCTCCAGAGTTCCTGGGATTATAGGTGTGCACCACCATGTCCAGCTTCTATTTTAACTTCTAATACATCTTTCCCTGACATCCTTCTTGGTCACCATTAATCTTAGAAAACATCCAATATGTGAAGTTATCAATGATCAAGGTTATAAGAACAAAACACATCAACAATGCTTGCATCTTTCAATGGTTCTCATATACATCCTATGATAAACTGTCAAGATGTAAATGGGATAAACAAAAAGCAATTCAAGATTTAGGCTGCTCCAGTGGCGGGGATGATCTGAAATAAGTTTACCTGTAAAAACAGGGAGGATGTCAAGATTTATAAGCAGCAATCAGTGACATCTCCATTTCACCAGTATCAATGCTATCAAATCATATTACACTGTGCACAAATGCTGGAGAAGAAATGACAGTCATTTGAGTTTATATCAACAGCTTTCTTCGAGTGCCACATCTGACACCACAAACTCAAACAGTTCCAATCTATTCTGAGATTAGCCACGGTCCAACAGAACACTCCATCGTTTTCTCAGTGATTGCAAGAGTGTGTCATTAAAACCAATTAAAACATTTGTCAAGTTCGGGAAGAACTTGAAAAGTTTATTTTACTTTCAAAGCAGTCCTTCATCATGGTCTGGATGGAACACTAGCATAGTAGCTCACTCATGGTAAGACGACAGGGAAGCGGACGAATGCTCTGACTGAGGGCACCTGCAGATGGGCATGAGTTGGCTCAATCTGCATGGACACACTCTGCAACTACTAGCATTGGAACCAGAAGAATTGAGATTGTCAAATTGCAGCCCAGACGTGTGGCCATTGCACATGTTGTGCGTGACTAAATAGGTAAGGCTAAGGGAATAAGGGAACCAAAGTTCACATGCGGTGGTCATGCACTTTAGCCTCAATTATAATATGGACAATTGTTAAGAAGGATTTAATGAAGATGATCAAAATCATCTCATAGGGCAGTTCATGGTATCAGTTATAATAGGTTTACAGAAAGAGACAAAGACCCCCATGGGACATCCTGACTCCTGAACTAGGCAAATATATGGTTCAGGGGTACATGTCATTCTGCAGAATAAAAAGTGGGCCAAATTTGGGGATGGAGGAATTTATGTCTCTTTATCTGCCAAGAGGGGACCAGATCAGTAAATGTCAGCAAGTATTTCTTTGATCTCTCTGATCCACATCATAGAATTAGCTTTACCCTCAGGCTGGTTTCCCTGGTGTCTGTAGGATGGCTACTAGTAGTAAGAGGGACTTCAGAATACCTCCCTCAGATCACTGAGACAGAGCACTTGTCCTCCAAACTCTGAACCAAAATCCTTGAGCCAATCAAACCTTATGGCCAAAAATAAAATGTCATGATTGGCTTTGGCCAATTACTAGCACAAATGGAATGGCTCATATTGGACCACTGGAGTTCTGCATTGGGTCAATGTCTCCCAGTCAACATGGCTTCAATATAGACACTGGAGACACTACCATAATATCCACACACACAAGAAAAAGTTGACAACAACACAACCTCCTTTCCAGGACTAATCCCTTCTTTAATTAATGGCTACTTACTTTGATGAGCAATTCCAAAGTATCATCAAATTATCACTAGGCTAAAGGATAGGGACTGTTCACTACAATTTTATGAGAACTTGGTGAAATGAGAAGACTTCACAACTTTTGCAGAAATAAGGCATTTTCCTTATGATGTTTTTAACTAGACATCAAAAATTACTATAGTTTTCCATGAGAATTTCATTTTCCAATAGAGCTGTATTTTCTTGTCTATTCCCAATAGACCACTGAAACTAGAAACTGAATATACTACAGAATGTTTTGAGTGTCCATGTACATTGATTAAAGAATTGCCCACAACTCAACAAGAAAGGATACCAACCTTGAACTCATCCCACAAAATATTCTGTACCTAAAAGAAATGCATGCTTAGGAAGTGTTTACAACTTTCCATGCGCAATCAAAAAGTCCCTATTATCTTAATTAACCTGATTTCCCACTGGACAAGTAGATGTTAGCAAACATGTGCAAGATGGGCAGGTTTCTGTTTTATAAATGTCTTGAATCAATACTACCCAACAGAAATGCAATCCATGCACTATTTGAAATTTCCTAGTAGTCATGTGCAAGAAGCTTAAAAAAAAGGTTAATTTTGACAACATTTTAATTTAACCTAATATGTCTAAAATATTGTTGTTTCAACACTGAATCTACACAAAGGTTGTAATAATTTAAATTCTCTTCTTTTTGGGGTAAGCATTTGATATACCATGTACATTTTATCCTTAGAGAATGTGGAACTCTAGAACAGCCACATTTTATATCCTTAATAACCATGTGCAGCTGGTGGGTCTCATGTTAGATAGAAAACATCTAGAGGATCTAATACAGTTAAGTAATTAACTTGTAGCTAATTAAGTAGTAAAACAAAATTCTCCTTGGATCGTTGATGAAACTTACTTAGCCTGTGGCTTAAACCCATGACTTTATTTTGCAAAAGTAACTATTCAAGAAGCAACCACAACTTAACTGAGGAAGAGTACCTTGATTTCAGAGATAAATACAAGGAGTGAGCCACGCAAACTGACTGGGAAGGTTCCTTAAACTCTTAGAGATGGCTTCCTAAAACAGAAAACAAGTAATGCACTTTCTAGTTAATTACCATTTATCTATTTATTTTTATGGCAGTGTGGATTGAACAGAGGGGTGCTCTACCACTGAGCTACATCCCCAATCCTTTTCATTTTTTATTTTGAGAGAGGGTCTTTATTAGTTGCAGGGGGCCTCACTATATAGCTGAGGCTGGCCTTGAACTTGCAATCCTCCTGCCTCAGCCTCTGGAGTTGCTGGGAGGAGAGTGCATGGCCTAAGAGATGCTTTTTTCACAGTGGCTGGCACACAGTAAGTGAGCTTCCCTTCATTCATGCCATAATTGAGTCATTTTCGTGTCGTTACTGTGTTCTGTGTCAGCAGAGATCCTTCCTTTTCTGTCATCTTACCAGGATCCTGGAGAGCTCTCTATTTTCTCTCTGCCGTCTACCTAGGTCTCTGGCCCCTCAAAATTCTTGACAGCAACTCAGTAAGAAATACATGTAACATCAAGAGGCCATGCAAAAGTACTAAAGCATGAGCTCCAGAAGTCTGGGATGTTGTTTGTTTTGTTCACTTCTATAGCCCAAATGCCCAGACGTGCTCAGTAGAGACAGTATTTATACTACTAAGAGAGCAGTGGACTCAAATAAATTTTAATTCAACCTTGTTTAATTCTAGTTTATCTATTACAATAAAAAAATACTGGTCTTGGGCTAGGGTTGTAGCTCAGAGGTAGAGCACTTGCCTAGCACATGTGAGGCACTGGATTTGATCCTCAGCCCCACATAAGTAAGTAAGTAACTCAATAAATAAATAAATAAAGAAAGAAAGAATTTTTGTGTCCATCTACCATATATACATATATATAAATTAATTTTAAGAAATATTGGTCTTGATCCACTAAACTGACTTTTTTTTAACTTACTATTGGGTAGTGACCTTTACTTTGGAAAGCACTCTTATGCACGCTTGTACAAATGGACAGAGGTGACTAACTCTAAACACAGATTGACATAGAGCCTTGCAGTCCTCCTCCACACCTCCCTTCCTCTCACACCCCACACTGCTTCACCAAAAATGCTCAGAGTTTGGCCTTCAAAATTTGACCACCAACTCTGCTACCACCCTGGACTCTGCCACCAGCACCCGTTACCTGATTTTAGCGACAATGTCCATCTAGAATCTCTGTTGGCTCACACGCCCTTCTACAATCGATCTGCAACATGGCAGCCAGTAACACCTTGCCATAGGTCAAATCCTTTTTTATTATTTGTTCTAAATAGTTAAACTTGACAGCACAATGTATTTCAATTCATTGTACACAAATGGAGTACAACTTTTCATTTCTCTGATTGTACATGATGTAGAGTTGCACCACATGTGCAGTCATTAGGGGAATGATGTCCATCTCATTCCACTATCTTTCCTATCCCCATGGCTCCTCCCCTGCCTCTCCTTTGCCCAAAGTTTCTCCATTATTCCCATTCCCGCCCCCCATTATGGATCCACATCCACTTATCAGAAAGAACATTGAGCCTTTGGTTTCTTGGGATTGGCTCATCACTTAGCATGATATTCTCCAACTCTATTCATTTACCTGAAAATGCATAGGTCAAATCTTATCACCTCTATGCTCAAACCACACTATAGCTCCTAGAAGAAGGCAGAGTGCAAGTTCAAAACATATTCATTGGTTTGCCACCTTCTGTATTTTTGCAGTGTCCATTTCTACCTTTCCTCTTGGCTCTTTCGCATCCCATCCGAGTTAAACCATGGCAGCCTTCCTGTCTTTGTGGAACGTTTAGCATGTCACATGCTAGAACCTTGGAATCTGCCTTGTGTTCTTTCCTAGATATCCACAGGGTCAACTTCTTCACCTGTCAATCTTTGTTCAAATGCTTTGCTCAAATATCACCTTTTAATGAATATTAGGTAGCTAACCTTTTATGGCTGCATAAAAGGGTGAGCATGAAAGGACAATGAATGGTGACTGAAAGTCACAGGGAAGATGGGGGCTTGGAATGTCAAAACCTCTCCCAGCCATAGTTACTTCCCTGGAGAAAAGCCTTTGTTTCAAGATCACATCACACCTACCAGGTAGCCTGCACCCTCCCTTAGCACTCCCAAAGCCCCAACCACCCTGGCAACTATAGCAACACTCTTGCAAAGAAAGTTTGCTGAAGGCTATCCAAAGGGTAATTAACCAATTAAGGGGGCAGGAAATTAAAGCAAAAACAATTTCCTCTGTGAGCATCACACCATCCTCTCCTGGAGGAGGTCTACACAGGTCCTATGCTTTCAGTGAAGAAGCAGAAGGTGGACTTGAACAGGACTCTAGAAACTTTCCTGGGACCCCCAGTAAAACTGGAGGGTGAGGGGAAGCACTGTCGCTCTGCTCCCTCATCTAAGAGGACCCGTTCTTCCTTGAGAATAACCCCTTTCCTCTTTCTTCTTATCCTTTCTAGTACACTCATGCCCTGTTATTGGGTGGGACGTATCTGAAATCTTTCTGGCCCAAATGCAAGAACCCAGGGTGAAGGGGGCCTTTGAGCTGCCTCCAATTCTCCACAGGTCTGGGGTCTGTAACAATAAATCCCACCCTAATGACCTTATTTAAAACCGTAACCACCTCCCAAGACTCCACATTCCCATCCCATTCTGCTCCCCACTCCCATAGCACTGGGGTCTTCTAGTTAAATGCCACTGTCAACCCCAATGTGACAGAATAAAAATCTCACAGGGACAAAGGTCACCGTTCATTTTCTGTTCTGAAAACAATGCCTGGCAGATACTTAATAATTATTTAACATAAAAAGGTTTAAGGATTTATAAAGGAGAATTAGAGTGTTTTATATATGACAAATTGTAAGTAGTGCATTACTTAAGAGAATTGGCAATCTCCAAAATAATTATGGAGTAGAATTTGGCTCTTTGACCCAATTTTGACCCAATTTTTAAAACAGTAGAGACATATGCTGTGCTCAATGCACTAAATGCTAGTCCTGCATATACAAAATTTAGCATTTTTGTTTGGTTTGGTTTTGTTTGGTTTGGTTTGGGTACTGGGATTGAACTCAGGGTTGCTTAGCCACTGAGCCACATCCCTAGACCATTTTTACTTTCTATTTTGAGACAGGGTCTCTGTAAGTTGCTTAATAAACCTAGCCTTTTTGAGCCAAAAGATAGTCAAATGCATTACAAGACAAATTCTTGGCCAGGAATTATTATTTCCCTCTTTATTACAGGGGAAACATGAAAGACAAAACAACAAAGGAAATGGAATGAAAAATACACAAAATAATGGGCATAAAAAACCTTAAATCTGAGAAAACACAAATGATCAAGCATTTGGTTTCAATGATTGAGTACATATCTTTTGCTAAGCACTGCTAACTGAATTTATACGATATATCTGATTTGCTTTTGTTCATATCTAAGATTACAGGATATGGCCTAAACCATGAACAGATTTTACTTTCAATGACATAAAATGGCCCAATATTTGTTTATAAAATATCACATTCAGAAGCCAGATTTTATTCTAAATTTTACACTGATCCAGAAGGAGGAAGAACATTCCAAATATAAGGGACGGTATGCAATCAATACACTTTTTTAAAAATTGGTCAAAGGGGCTAAATTATTCTCCATAATATCATTATGCAGACTGCCACTTCCCTAAGTGACATACTGTTGTACATAAACTAATCCAATTATCCTTTATAAACTTTTAAAGGATTTTTATCACCATATCTAGAGATAGCTTAATGACATCTTCACATTTTAGCATCATGGACACCGGTTTTTCTTACAATTTCTCCATAAATTTGAAAAGCATTTCTCAAAATTGATGAAACACTACAATTTGCACAAGGTATAAAATTACAACTAAAAATCTTTAACATTTGAAAATCTGGTCTCATTCTCTTTCTCCACATTGTATGCCATTTTCATAGAATTTCTTCTTTTCAGCATATTGGGAAGTTTCAAGTTTTCTTCCATAAAAATGGATCATAAAGAATAATATTGCTGGGGCTGGAGATACAGCTCAGTTGGTAGGGTGCTTGCTTCGCAGGCACAAAGTCCTGGGTTCAATCCCCAGCACCAAAAAAAAAAAAAATTATTGGGACAGTATATTATCATATTTGGCTCTCTGCTAAAACAGAAACAAATTCAAAAGTTTGTAAACAAAGAAAATAATTCAAGAAATTAATATTCTTTTTAGTTTTGGGTACCTATATTATTATAGATATATATAGATATATAGATATATATAGATATATAGATATATATAGCTTCTCCAAAGCTCAGTTGAAAAGATAGAGTAATTAAATAATTTCTCGTTTTTTTCCCTAGTCCTAGATAAGCATCAAAGAATTTGTTTTAGAAACCCAATGGAGGCAGCTCAGTGAAAACTTGCAAGAACTGTAAAAGCATTTATTTTTAAAGTTAGAAGGTTGAACCTGAAGTCCATGATTGATTGTAACTCTTTGCCATTATTAAAATTTAAATATTAGAAGAAAGTGTGAATTTTGACAGAGCCCAGAATTCTACTGGAGCATTCCTGTATGGAAATGCCATGTGTTTACCTGAAAATTCCCTTTGGCCCACTTTTCACCCATTTCCTCCTCTTAGAAAGAAATGGAAAACTGGCAGGAGGAATTTTGTTTCCTTAGGTACCATAAAGAAATTGTGCTTATGTGGAAAATTGATCTTATGAGTGCTGATTTTTTTAGAGGTTAGAGATACTTTCTATAAGTTACTTTCAAATGACCCAAGTAAAAAATAAGAGGGAAAATACACATACATATACATACAGATAAAACCAAGTACAATAAAAAGAGAGATGAGAGTTCAATCAAAATGGCCTATAGGTGGGTATTAATTGTACTATCCCGTCAACTTTTTAGGAGCTAAAGAATTTTTACAATAAAAAGGAAGAAAAATAATAAAATTATATATATATATATATATATATATATATATACTATTATTTTTTTAAATAACCATTAAATAACCATTCTCTTACCCAGTCACTCCACATAACAGAATAAAATGAAGAAAAGTAGAAGGAATGCATAAAATGATTTATATAATTGCTTTTGCTTTTGTATGCTTTTCTTATTCCTTGTACTTTCTTGGAAATTTCAAATTTTCCAAAAATTAAAGAAGAAAATTAGATATCTTCATTATGTGCTGTAAGAGAAACAGCACTATTTCTAAGATTTGAAATGTAAATACTAGCACACTTTAAAACTGAAATTCTCCCATATACAGTGGAGCTTACATTGTATGTTCCTTTTAGAAATAAAAAATAACAACCATAAATTAAAATTTTCAAATTTTAGTGGTCATGTTCATAATACCAAGTAGAATTTGACATATCCCTGTTATCAACTATCATTGCATTTGGTATGGGAATAAACCTTCTTGCTGAAATTAAGGAGAAGGGCAGTGATAACCCAATTATCAGAGAAAGGATTTTAAATTTTCTTTCTGGACAAAAAAAAAAAAAAAAGATTTGTTTTTATTTTCTTTACTTCATGAAATTTAACTTTAAGATTTAAAATTGTTTAGGCAGATAACAGGAGAATATTTGCAACCCCAACTCAGAAAGGAGAGCTTATTGTTACCTCCTAAGCAGCCAATGAATGAAAGCAGGAGCAGCTGTTTCCATGACAACATCATCTTTAATTGCCAAAAGCAAGAGTAACTCTTGTCCAGTCTCTGATGAATAGAAGGCTTTGTCTTCAGGTAAATCCTTTAATCTGTAAAATATATGTACAAAGAAGTTAGACTTTTAAAAACCAGCTCCTTCAAAAAAAGGGATTTTCTTCTTTGCTTTAAACCACATCATTCATAGGCACTCAAAATCCTCAGATAAAACAAATCTTTTTTGATACGAAGTAGAGGATGCTTGAAATGTAGATACTTAAAAAGTGGTTTATGTAATTGATTGGCAGTTGGAAAAAGCTTCATAGAAAGAAAATTTTGCCAATACTAAAATATTAACTATTAATCTATTAAATATTAAAACCATTGCTTGATAATAATTGCTACAAATAAAATATTAATCTGAAATTCAAATTTTTCTCATTTTCTCTAATGAACACATTTTAGTAAAACTAAAAGAATCAAATAAGCAGATATCTTGAAACAAGGCTTTTCATGAGTTTATGAATTCCTAATAAGGCACACAAATTATTAACAGCATTATCAATGTCCATCTTAAGACTATGTTTTTCAGAGACAACCACAGAAAGCTCCCAATTACATATGCTGCATTAAATAGATAAAAAATATGCTAATGGTAGAAATTATTCCAACTAAGACTTGCAAATGAAACCTTTTCTGTTTTGCTTTGCTTTCTTGAATTTTCATAAACTTGACTATCCTGGTTAAAAGGAAATAATCACGTGAAAAGGCCTGTGTCATTTTCAGTGGCCCCTTGAAACTCGTTAGGATGCATGGTTAATGACCACGTCAGCCAAATACACACACCCAAAACCAGACCGTCTGCTCTCCAGTGCTGAAACTCAGCTGGTTCCATGCAGGGAAATTAAGGACATTAAAGTCTGCCACTTAAGCAAGCAAAGTGTACCACTCTCTGAGTCAGCAGCTATTACTGACTGGGCTATTTGGTTGTCACTGAGCCAAAAAGAAAAAGAGAAAAGAAAGAAAGAAAGAAAGAAAGAAATCTCAGGTTCCTTCAAACAGTGTCTCTCCATAGCTGGTTTCTTACATGTGGGGTTCTCAATCAGATGTTAAATGTGTTCCCAATAATATCAAGAGTAAAAATACTGTGACTTGCATTGTGTACTCAATGCATTAAATCAGTCACTCTCACCTTAGTGTTCTTCTTGCGCAGTGCAAAGTACTATATGGTCTTGAGAGGGAAATTAGAGGGGTATTGCAACCAGGAAGCCAGAAATTAGGCATAACAAGCACTGGTTATGTGGGAACCTGGGCCGAGTAGAAATACAACAGAGAACATCTCTTATTAGAACTGTAATTTGTAAATGGACACCAAGATGAGATCTTTAACTGTCTCTCACTACCCCATGACTACAAATTACAGGTATCTTGATTTGAGATGCCCTAACACAAACAATACAAAAATAAATTCAAGTGCAAGTTGTTTACTTAGGAAGTAAAGGATTCAACAATTTGGGAATGGAGGAGGGAAATGCAGAAAGGAAGATGGAAGAGAGATGAAGCTACCTTGTGCTGTGGGTGACTGGAGTGTATTCCCACTAGTGAGGTCCTGGAAGTCCAGCCCATGTAGAACACACGTGTCAGAGTTTACCAAGAGTACTGCTGCCAAGTGGCAAGGGAACAGAGGTATTTATACATCACTGCCATCAGAATTGTTAATTATCAACCCTCTGACCTCTTATAGGGGCAGCAAGTATTTCCAGATGCCAGCAAAAGAAATGGCCGTGCTCAGTGCTGGACCAGGTATATGCAATGAAGTAACAGAGGCAAGAAGATATGAGAGGAGCAGCACATGGAGTCCCTGCTACACTGTTCATATGAAAATGAGACTTTAAAAAGCCATCTTCAATAACATCAGGTCCCAGTGAGTGATGGCTAAAATCATTGATTATTTCCTTTTAACCAGGATAGTCAAGTTTATATGCTTAAATAAATTTAAGTATATAATCAGCCAATCACTCAAGTGTCTCCAGTGGATGATTCCCCCAACTTGGATAAAGATTCTCAGATTCTCATTCCTTTACTTCTGCTCAGTCAGTGAAATATCTTGTGTCCATGATTATTTTCTAGTATGAATCCAAATGATAAGTAAAGTCATTGTAGATCATATTGAAGCTACAACTGCCATCCACAATCCCTTTCTAGTCATGCATGTAAGGTAACTGTAGTTAGAAATCAGGAGAGTGGGGGCTGGGGTTCTGGCTTGGTGGTAGAGCACTTGCCTACCATGTGTGAGCACTACTCAGCACCACCATATAAATATATATTAAAATAAAGGTATGGTGTCCATCTACAACTAAAAATTTTTTTTAAAAGAAATTAGGATGGATGATAGATAAAATAATCAAAAGTTTCCTTTTAATTGCCAAATACAACATAAAAGTCAACTAATCACAAAACCCTTGAGAAACATGAGATACATTGATAAGATACATGATATATTAAAGATCCATGAGAAATTAGGAAATGATAGAAACACATAAAATTCTGGGGACAATAGATGAGACTCAACCACTGGAAAGAATTGAAAAGAATATGCACTGAACTGGTATTTCCTGCCTTGAAAAAGGTATAGCTAACGAGTTTACAAACTAAACTGTCACTAAATAATATTATCACAAAGTAATAAATCTATTACTTTCTTTCTGAAAGAATTTAGTGACAACAAAGTAATAAACATTAAAAAAAATAGGCAGTTGGGGATTTCAGGGGAAAAGAGACAATTCTATAAAGAATCCTGGAGTTACATTGCTCTTAAATCATTATCTTCATCATCATCATCACCACCACGATCACTATCATTATCACCATCACCACAATCATCATCACCATCATCAACACCACCCAAATCATCATCACCATCACCACCATCACTACCACCATCACTATGATCATCAAGTAAATAAATGACATTTTCCTCTATACATACAGAAAATAAAATATGTGGTCAACATTCTCATAAAGTAATAGTAAGTAAAATGATATAAACTCTCAGAATAAGAAACAAATAATTAGACTGACAAATCTCTGAAGATGGGACCACAGTTTACTTAATGTTTGATACATCCTTGTTCATAGTAAGAATTCATGCCATGCCATTTTTATTCCTAGAAATAAGGAATAAGTCAACATAGGAGATTTTAATCTGCATCCTGGACCTACAATGAATGGGAAGTTCTCACACCGGAGCCAAAAGATAAGCTACCTCATGGGATCCAGAGACCATTTAAAAATTACTTTGGGGAAGTATATAAGAAAGCAAAAGGAAGGAACAGCTTGCAATAGTGTATCCAAGGCGAGAGGCATGCCAGTTACATTTACAAAGTATAAATATGTATTCAAGGAAGTTCTAAAGTCATTTGAAAACATATTCATTCAATAAATTATTGAGCACCTCTTAGATGCTGGAATTGTAACTGTGAAGGGAGATGGAGATGCTGATGAGGCTGTCAGAGGACAGATGGATGACCCCTAAACTCTTGGAGCATATATAAAAGTGGGGGTGACACTTTCTTCAAATGTTAACAAAGTATATGTAAAGTGCCCGTTTGAAAAATCACAAGGCAGGGCAGAAGTTTCACACCAATTTTATACTAACCCCCCAAATTCAGAAAAATCAGAAACTATATAATAGTAGACAAATTATCTGATTTAAGAAATATGTGAATTCCCATATATTCTAATGTTCATACACATGCACACATTTATACTATATAAAATTTCAAGATTAAAAAAAAACTCAGAAAGCCTATGTTTTAAAATTGAGCTGCTTATTTTTAATCAATGTTAAAGTAGGGCATTGACTTTATAAATAATGAAGGCAATTAATATAATCACAACTTGACTTCTGAGCAATGCCAAGTATCATAATGGAGAAAGGGGACACATGTTAAAGCTCTTCCCACTTCTAAAGTCACCAAGCTAAAATAAATACAAAGAAAGCTACTGAAGCAAGACAAATACAAATCAAAATGTCATATGCTACAATAAGAATATTCTACTATTCAGAGAAATGTTTTAAACCAAAGGAAAAAAAATAGATACACCCTTTAGAATGTTCCCTGCTAATAGACATTTGCATTTGAGGGCTAAAGCATAATATATTCACAACACGTTTTTCATGGAGGTCTTTAAATAGCCCCCAAATTTAGTACATATTGACAACTGTAATTCTTAATGTCAGCTGAGCTAAAAAATGCTAGACCTTGGATTCAAAACAACACTGCTCTAAATAGTTTTCCTGGTTGCTTTAAAAGAAGGAAGAGACCATTTGTGGCTTTTGTCATATACTTTACAAAATTGCTACTAAGCCCCCGGATCATGAAATATTGATGCATATTTATTATTTTAAATGCACAGAGACAGCTTTGAATGTAGTCTTGGCAAATGTTCAGAGTTCAGTCTCTTTTTGTGGACAAAGTTTAGGTGTAAGAATAAGCTGTCTTCGTTTCCATCAGAGTAACAAATACCTAACAAATATTTTGTTTCCAGCAACAGTGTTGTCTAGAAGGATCACTTAGCAGACCAGCACCTCTCATATATCCACAAAAAGTGACCTCCGACTTCCATGTTTTACACATAAATTCTATTTCTGAACATATATGATTTCTAGTTCTCATAAAAAATACAAGCTGATACTTCTCTGGTAGTAAAATGGTCCAATATTAGCAGATAAAGATTTGTTTTCCATGGTTGTTACAGGGTGAGTCTCCTAGAACTTACTAATTCACTGCCATGGTGTGTGACCAAATATCATGATTTTCAGCTAATGACTTTCCTGGCTTGATGGGACTAAACACCCTGCCAGATTGGAAATCAGGCAGCCTACACCCACTCTGTTTTCATTCACAGTCATAATCACGCACCCATCCCTTCACAATCTGCACATCTTCCAGAAATGGAATTCATCCACTCTGCATACTAACTCTGCCTCTTTCCTGCTGCAACAAGCCTGGCAGAGGATGAAGTCTGCATAAACTCTGGGCTCCAAGGGCAAGAGTCTGGACAACTTCACTCATCTGCCCAAAGTGTCCCCAGGGAAGGAGAAGGGAGAATATGACCAGTGCAGTTTGATGTGCTGAGTTTATAGTAGCACCGTGGCACAGAGGCCAGTGCCAGCTAGAAGTCATCTCATGCTCCTATGCACAGCTACAGCCCTGTGTCTTCTCTCCAGTGACGCTTTGTCAATTTCGACACCTTCCATTACAGTTATTTAGACCATGGCTTCTCTCACCAACTAGATGACAATCTGCAAGAAATAGTAATGCATAACCTTTTGTGGGTTAAGCTCCTCCATCAGCCCAATCTGCAGACCCACCTACCTCACTAGATCCAACACACCTCGATAGACACGGGCTAACTTTTGTATACATGATTTGCTTTATTGCTCTAGAAAATAATTTATCTTACATACACATAATATGTTTATATATGGGCATGTGTTTTAGTCAGCTGTTTTTGCTGCTGTGACCAAAAGACATGACAAGAACAATTTTAGAAAAGAGTTTATTTGGGGCTGTTTCAGAGTTCTCATTCCACAGACAGCTGGCTTCATTACTCTGGGCCTGAGGTGAGGCAGAACATCACAGCATTAAGAGTGTGATAGAAGGGACTGGGGAGGTGGCTCAGTGGTCAAGTGTCCCTGTGTTTAATCCCTGGTACCTCATCCCCTCCAAAAAAAAAACACCATAAGAGTATGATAGAGGAAAGAAGCTCAGGACCAGAAAGCCCAGGGGAGGGGGGCTCTTCAACAAAACAAATTATACACCCAAGGGCAGGCCCTCATTGACCCAGCTCCTTCAGCTACACCCCACCTGCCTACAGTTATCACCCAGTTAATCCCTATCAGTGAGTTAAGGCATTGATCAGATTTAAATTCTTATAACCCAATGATTTCCCCTCTAAATGTTTTTCCATTGTCACACATGAGCTTTTGGGGGACACCACATATATAAACCATAAGAGCATGTATACATGTATGTGTGTGTGTGTGTGCCTGACTGTGTGCTTATTCACAAATTTATTTCTTCTTTTTTCATGCAGAAATTAACATAAACTTGATGAAAGATCAAATAAAGCTAAATTATGCAAAATTTCAAAGAGCAAATTCTGTTCAAAAACAAGTATTCTGAAAAGGCTACTGTTGAAAATCTTGATAAAGAGGCTGAAATATGAATTTGATTTTCATCTGGCAAGGCTTGTCATTTCTGACATCCTGTAAGTTTCTGCCATTGGTCTTTTAGCCACCATAGCATGGAAGCAGGAGCAAAGACAAACAGAGGCCTCACTGTGTGCACAGGATAGTAGGTGGGTCAGCTACATAAATATGGCAAGAATATGTAGGGGAACCTTGTATTGATTTCAGGGCCTCTTTGACATACAAGATCTTCTCTGACAAGACCAATGCCACTTACACAAGAAATTACAATCCCATGTTTCAACTCTTTCCACTTGTGTCATCCAGGTGTAAGCTGAAGGGAAATGACACAGGTATCAAATCATGCCAACCCAACACCTGCTTCAAAATATCAGACAGAATGTCAACACTTGACAGAAGGTTTGCTTCAGTTTTCTTGTTCTGCTTCCAACAAACTAGGCCATTACTCAGGCGCACTGCTTGACGAAGGTCTCTCCACTCCTACTGAGCATGCAGCAATGACTCTCCAAGCATGTTTCAGGACACAACTTATTTTAGAGCCAGTCTATGTTTTAATGAACAGACAGGATTCCCAAATGGAACCTTCACACCCCAAAAATGGGGGCACTGTTGTTCTACCAAGGTGGCCAAACCTCAGATGACTTTAAGTCGCATTTCCCTTGAAAAGAAACTTGAGGCAAATAAGGGGCCTAGACTTTTAGTCTTGCTATATTTGATGATGAAAGAAAAACTATTGAGCAAATTCCATAATGCATGCTCCTAACTTGACAATTTTCCAAATCAAACAGGGAACAGATTGAACAAACACAAAACTTCATCATTACAAATGTTGCCTGAATTTTTTCTTCTGTCTTATCCAATCAGGAATTATTCTAGATCTTATGACATGGTAATGAGGCAGAGGATCCCTCTCCCAACTCTGCATAACACCATTCTTGGCTAACATATGCTTATTTAAAAATTTAAAAATAGCTTAATAACATAGTATGATATAAATGCTTTTTTACAGAGACAATTTTGGCAATGCCTGGAAGAAGCTGGAATGATAGTATAATAATTGCTAATTTTTATGGAGTGCTTCTATGCAAGACACTGTTCCTAGTGATTTCCATATCCTAACCCACTTAACCCACACAGTACAAAATTCGCACTTGATGGCCACCTTCACTTTTCCCATAAAGAAACACATGAAAGGGGTAACAGAATTTTTCTTACACATGATAGATACGAAATAGAAAGCTCAAGCAGTGGGATCATACATGGTATCGTTTACATTTTAAAAGCCTGACTTTATGTAACTGGCCATTGGAACTACTCACAAAAGTAATAACTATACATTAACTTTCAGTAACCTCTGCCTAGGAAGGGGCCTTGATGTTTATGTCAAAGACTCTGCTGCTTGATTTTAAGCACAGGCACCATTGTAATGCTCCATCCCTATGTTACATGTGAATTTACACGTTTGGGATGAATTAAAAATTTCTCAAATACCTAGTAAGCCACAAATGTAAGATGATTGTAGCATATACAAAATGTGATAACTTTTGTTTGGAGATAAAAAAAATACACATATGTATTTATAAATGCACAGAAGAGCTCTGTTAGTATAATAGATCAAATTGTCCCTAGGATAACTGTGCACTTAGGAACAGGGAATAGAAATAAAAAATAATTCTTATTATACATTTTTAATAAATTTTATTTTATATATACATATGCATATTTTAATAATTTAGAATATTAACAAACTCTTGAAATATATCAATAATATAAAAATAATCTATATTCCAGATTAAATATTTTTCAATCACTACACTACCCAGCTTGAAATGCTGAAATGTTTTTACTGTTATTTTTATCTATTTTAATAATTTTTATTAGTGTATTATAGTTATACATAATATTGGGATTCATTTTGACAAAATTTTGCAGGCGTTGAATATAATCTGCTCCAATTCAGTCCCCATTACTTCTCTTCCTCTACTGATCTTTGTTCAATTTATTTATAGTATTTTTTTAAAGTCAGTGTACAATAAGTATCCATAAAGGTAAAATTTACTATGGCATATTTATGTATGTACATAGGATGGTTTGGTCAGTTTTAAGCCAATGTACTTCCATTTTCTTGCCCTTTCTCCCTTCCCCTCAATCTCTTTCCTTTAGTCCAACGAGCTCTCATATAATACGTGTGTGTGTGTATATATATTAGAGTATATATATATATATATATATATATATATATGCATGCAATAGATATATATACAATATACATATATGCATATCTATGTAGACATATAGATATGCAATCGAGTTTTATTCAATCATAAAGAAAAATGGCTGTTATGGTTTGGATGTGAGGTATCCCCCAAAAGCATGTCTCAGAGGTTAAACTTTTCATTGCCTTGTATTTGGATGTCACAACATGGTTATTGGAATTCAAATATTTTGTTCAGTTATAAAAAGAATTTACTTATCTTTTGAATGGTTTACCAGTCTCATTCTAATACTTCTCTGAAACTCTTGGGAGGTTATGACCAGGGATGATCTTCCAATCTTTCTGCACAAGCATTTATAAAAGCACCTAGGGACAATGGCTTTCACCAACTTGTTCTTTTACATTTTCAGAGATAATCTGTACATTTATAAATCTGTGTCCTTTCATGTTTTTTGTTTGGTGACTGTGGTGACTGCTTGTTTGTTTGTCTCCAAACAAGACATCACATTCCGCACATGCCATAGCGTTCCTTACCTTTGTGTTGAGCAGGTATTTGAGAAATTTTGATTTGATCTCAAGTAGAGTTGCTATATACTTTTAAATTCATGCCTAACACAGGGACAGTGTATTTTAATTATGCATATGCTTAAAATCAAGCAGCCAAGTCATTTACATAATGTGAAATTAGTGTTCATGGTGGTAGAAAATACAAAGTGAAACATTTTTTAAAAGAAAAAAAGCAGTTCATTTCTAATATGATCATAAGTCAAAAATCTGTAAACAATACTATTGGAAACGTCAAGGAGAAAAATGTGAAGGGGCTGAAAAGTGCTCAAGAGGGCTTTTCAGCAGAGAAAAAAGCAGCTGTCACTGGGGCTCTCAATGCACACTAAGGCAGGCCACTCCACTCTGTCCCCGCTGACTGTGGGGATAGGCAAGGAAACCCAGGTTCACTGAGGGTCGACAGCATGCCAGCTGCAGACACAGAGTCAGAATGTTTTCAAATAAATCTTTGCCATCAGGACATTCAAACTCTCAAAAAGTACACTGAACCTTAGAAATGTTAATGAAAGATTCTGGGCCGGAGGACAGGGTGGTAGCAGAATGACTGAGGCATAGTTTCCCTGCAACACCTAAACACAACAGGCATTATGTTCAACAGGGAGACATCAGACGGAGATGGAGACGGAGACGGAGAAGAGAGATGCCAAGTCCCGAAGGGAGATAACAGCCAAGTCATCTGTGTGGCTATGTCAGTCCCCCCCACACACACACACACTGTGACCAAACTACCTAACAAGAACAAGTTAGAAGAGTAAAGGTTTAGAATTCTTGGTTCTTGGGTGCCCAATTTCATTACTCTGAGCCTGAGGTGAGGGAGAGCATCATGGCAGAAGAGCATGTAGCTCAGTTCAGGTCAGCCAGGAAGCAGTGAGAGCAAGTACTGGAAGAACAAAGGACAAAAATAATAGCCAAGTGCACATCTCCAGTGACCTGCTACCTCCAGCCATTTCCCACCTGCCTATAGTGACCACTCAGTAATTCATTCAATTATTCATCCATCAAATAGATTAATCCATTCATAAGGTTGCCATTTTATAATCTAATCACTTCAATTGTAAACACTGCTACATTAGATATCATGTTGCTAACACATCAGCTTTTCAGGGGACATCTCATATCCAAACCCTAATGTAGTTTCTGAGGCATGCTTAATCAGAGGTGGGGAATGCCGAGTAAAAGGTGTGAGGAAAGGACATCTTTAGAGAGAACTCTTCCTCAAGGGGAGAAAGGTGCACCCGGTAAGAGAACTACTCTTAAAGGAGACCACAGGAAGTTGCATTTAGGGGATGCATTGATCTCAGAGCACACGACCAATAAGAGCCAGAAGAAGCAGCATGGAGGACCAAAATTTGTGGAGGAAAGGGTTCCTCAAGCATGTCATGAGCTCAGAACTCATGATATCTCCTGGGGGTCAGGTACACACAGGGGATCAGCTCTAGAGTGTGCCTGTCACACATCCTGGGCAGAGGAACCACGTAGCAGAAAAAGCAGACCTGACAAAGGGAGGCCGAGCCTCTCTGGACTTCTAGGGGCTGAGAAAGGAGAAGGCAACTAAACTAGGGGAGATGTTTCACCACATGAAAGAGATTGAGGGAGAAATGGTCTCCATGTCTGGAGACATCAAATGAACTCCTTGAAGACCTACTAGAAGAAAATGTCACTTCTGCACTTATGGCAAATCCAGAGACGAAGCCAGGATGCTAGGTCACTGTAAGAGGATCACCGAAGTAAAGCTTGCTGGTCTCTCTTCTCTTCCTCGTAAACACCATGAAAGAGAGAAATCAGGAGATCAGGAGGAGAGGGTGGGATGCACCAAGTGAGAAAAGAAGCCACACACTCTTCAGCTCACTGTGGCTTCCCCTCTGTGGCAGCTGAGCACAAGGAGGAAAATTAACTCTACCCTGAAATCCAGCACTAAGTTCTAAAAGTTCATGGGGCAGGACATTTTATTTTATTTGTTATTAAAATCACATCCATTACCTAAGCATTATCAAATGTAGACTGGGAAAAGCTTCCCAAGGTTTCACTCAGGGGCAGGAGATGAATGAACAGGGGGCAGTGACCAACCCTAAAGCTGCCTTTGGGTTCCATGTCATGAGGTGAGCTTCTTCAATGAATAATGAAGGGCAGCCAACGAAAAATACAGAGATGGCACAGGGATGAACTGGAATGCGTGGTGTCTGGAATAACGCTTAAAGGAAAGAAACAGCTCCCAGAGGAGACACATAGCACACATAGCAGCAAAATCTAGCATCAATAGTAATTTATGGGAGAGAAAAGGTGATTGGTTAATGGAAACCCAGACAGCATGGGCTGAGACAGAAGACGGGAAATCCAGGGTTTGAGTTGTGAGCACAAGACAGAAAAGGGGCTTCCGAAAGGTGCAGTGGCTCTCCTGAGTGGCCCACACCATGAGCTGAGGGTGCAGAGTGCTCTGCTCCTCAGGGGAGTGATGGGGAACACGCAAACCAACAGGATGTTAGGGAAAGAGCCCTGCATGCAAGGGTAGGGCACAATTCTGCAAAGTTGCCAAAAGTCTCTGAACTGGACCCCTGAATACATGAATTTTATGGTAGATCAATTTTAAGCCAATAAAACTAATGTCTTAAAAACAGAGGAAGAAAAAAGAAAAAGAATAGAATAGGAAGTTAGAGAAAGAACATTAAGGTTTGCAAAATAAATGCTATGAGTGATATTACTGAGATCCTTGGAGTCCTGGAAAGTGTGGGCCACTCTGTGGGAGGCAGCTGTGTGTGCAGAGGATGAGGACATCAAGACAGGGAGACTCAGCTATTCTTTCAAGAAGTTGAAATGGGAGTGATGGGAGAGGGATCAGAGATGGTGGTAGTGTTGATAGAGAGCCACTGGAAGATATTTTAAAGCTAAAAAATCCCTGTGTATATTTATAAAAGGGGGGGCGGATCAAAAGAGAGAAAGCAGGAGGTCTTTTCTAGAAAGGGGTTGTCTTCCTAGAGCTGACTGGCATGGTGATGGCTCTGTCTCATTTGAAGTCACATGCACAGGATCTCCCATAGGCCAAAAGGAAAGACAGGTGATTTTTCCCCCATTCCAGCCAACAGAGAAGCAATCCTGGGATACAGAACATTATCAGTTGACCTCTTTCTGAAACACTGTCAGGTCACTCTCTTTCTAGAGCACTTTCAAGGTGGCCTCTGTCTGGAATACTCTCAGGCTGGTTTCCAGCTCCCTGTCAGTGTCCCAAAATGAATCACAGAAATACTGTTAACAGGCCCAAGACCAGGCACCTAGCAGCTCCTGTATCTTGTAACTGTATTTTTATATTCATTGTGAAATTTTATATTCATTGTGAAATTACTCTATGAAACCATGGCATGATTTCATAGAGCCCCCACCCCCAACACATTTTTAAAGAAAAACACTAAAAACCAATTGCAGAACATTGCCACTTGCCCTCCACTGTCTAATTATCCAGGGTGCCTACCCAGCCTCCATGTACCAAGCAAACATTCTCAAAGCACTCAGACACACTGAGCAACACTAATAGCCAAATATGAGAAGAATATATCCTTTACATAATTCCTTAAACCCCCAGGTATCCACAGCACAATTCAGGTACAATGGGTTCTTGGTGGAAAATAATCAGAATGCTAAGTACTGCATGAGTGCTGGGCTATAGTCTGAGTGCTTTGTAAATATGAACACAGGTTAGGCCATGAGGAAGTTTCCCTCACCATCTTATGTTTAATTTTTGTTATTGTGTAGGTAAAATTTGTATACATTATGGTGGAGAAAGCTTGGCTACATAATTTTCTTTTTTAAAATGTTTTGTTTTCATTGTAGTTGGACACGATACCTTTATTTTATTTTTATGTGGTGCTGAGGATTGAACTCATTGCCCTGCATGTGCTAGGCAAGTGCTCCATTGCTGAGCCACAACCCCAGCCCTGGCTATATAATTTTCTAACACAAAATTTTAAAGTTTATTTTTATTATAAAAGAAAGCTCTTTCCATTGTACAGTAAAAACATAAATACAGAAACAAATATTCTAAGACAAACTCCTCCTTCATGGTTAAACATGGTGTGTATGTGTGTGTCTGTGTGTATGTGTGTAAAACACTGAACACGTTACTTAAACCTCTCTACACCATACATTACACTGTGAAACAGGAGTGGTCAATGTGCATGTAACCAATTTATTATAAGTAAGCTATGATTATACATTGAGAAAGCTCTTTGGCATTCCAGTTGTGATAGTTATTGCTTTGATTTCCAAGAAATTAAATGTAATTGGCACCTTGTCTGGAGATGAATCAAAGGCTTAAAGTAGGAACTCAAACACAGGTCTCTAACTCATTTTAAAGTGACATGAACTGTTCAAGAGCTGCTTATATCTTTTCTAAAAACACTTGTTCAGCTTAACTGTGTTTTTTAAAGTTGCTTTATCACAGTGAATGGAGTGATTTTGACACCTTTTGGAAATGCTAATCATGGCTATGAATAGTTATTTGCTTAGAATTCACACCTATTAAGGACTGAATCTAGGTGTATACAACATTCACTCTATCAACACAGAAGTGTAAATCTAAATTGGGGCAAACTGTGATAGCAGCTTGCATTGATAACCAGAGTATCAATTTCAGCTGAAGGGAGAGAGAGAGAAGGTGTTTGAACTCACTCCTCACACAGTCATGGGCAGGGCCGCCATTTGCTTTCATACAAATAAATAATGGTTCAGATAAAGCCCACAAAGCACAGTGGGAAAGATAGAGGGAGAAGTACAAACTGTCTGCCTGTATGGAATATTGTAGGATGGACAGGAGTCTAACATGCCAGGTAGGAAATCTCAAGCAGGGGAGAAAAGGCCTAGATCAGAAGTGCACCCACACCTCAGCCTCAGGCTACACCTTGCTGCAAGAGCCCAGCAGGGTCAGCATGACTTTCAGAAGACCCTGGATATCCTGAGATTTCTATGAGTTCTCTCCATTTTAAAATTATTTCAAGCAACTAATACAAACCAAAACTACTTGTGTCAACCAAAGAAAATATGTCTGCAACTCAGACACAGTCCACATTGAAACCTCCAACCCAAAGGCATTTTCCCACCTAAAACTATGAACAGCATAATTAATCATTCCATCACAGCTGGAGAAATAGGCAACATTGTGCATTAGGAACACAATCTCTTCTTTTTACCATTTGGTTTATCTTTTCATTTTGAGGGAAACATGGCAGTGAGAAAGTGAATAGGTGTCCACCACTTTCCAAAGAAGGAAATCTCTGCTATTTAGAAAATTCCATTTTATTGCACTTTATTCAAAGAAATGGTTCTCTGTAAACCATAAGTGTGTTTGTATGCATGAATCTAAACTAAAACAATTTAGAGTCCTCAAGACTGTGCTGGATTAGTCTATATGTCTATGGTCTGCGTCAAACCTTTTGACCCTAGTGTGCTAGACACATATTAACATTTTCTGTGTGTGCCAAGTATAAAATATTAAGAGAGCATGTGACTACTGGCAAGAAAATCTGAGGCCCTTAAGACAGACTTGGAGGAGGAATTACACATTCAGCTCAGGTGACCGTAATCAATGCAGTTTCATGTCCCCACATCCTAAGATTGACTGAATTTATGCAAAAGCCACATGCAGATTTGGAGGTAAAGCTTCAACTCTGAATACCGATGCTGTCACTTGAGTATCTAGAATTCTCCATGGACATACAGCTGATGATGGACATGTCTTGGAAATGGGCTTTATGAGGTCTGATGGGTTCAGAACAGGGACTCTCCATGCTGCCTGCTTCTCTGGACCCTTGGATAAAGCAGCAGTATGTGGACATTTGAATCCATATTTTGCTTTGGAGAACCAGAACAAGTCCCTTCCACTGAGCCTTCACATCTTAGAATAATACACAAACCACTGGAAGTTTTCACAAATACATATTCCAGTTTTCCCAATGTGCTCAGAATGTGTGGATATTAAAGAATCAGGCAGGCTCTTTAGAGAAGAGCACCTGGCAGGGGCAGCAATGAGCTGCCAGGTACATTCCCCAGGGAAAAGGGGCAGCTACGGTTTTATTGTTTCATTATTTGTGTGTGTGCGCGTGTGTGTGCGTGTGTGTGTATATGTAGTATACTATAGTTCTAGACAATAGTTGCAAGCCTATTGTCTAATTTTCCTCATAAGTTGTAGACTTAAAAAACAAACAAAGAAAAAAGCACAGGACTGGCCTAGGAAGACCTGCCTATAGACAAAATATGGCCTCTAAGCTATGAATCTGAGGCCTTTGAGTAAAGCCTCTTGCAGTGAAATAAGGAGAACAGCAACAACAAAAGCCCTACTGAGGGACACATAAATACAGTTCTGCCATGCTCACTTCTTGGCTAGTCATTTCCCTGTGCACTCAACTGGAGACCCCAAAGCCAATCACAGTGCCCAGCCCTGAGCAGACACTCACAGCAATATGTGCCAGATTAATGAACATCAGATTCTAGCCAGGAGTTGCCACACTTGGCTCCATATGAGACCATCTGGGGGGGGGGGGTTCTACTGATCCCTTGATCCACTGAATCATAATTTCTAGGCACCAGGCCCAGAATTTGTTAAAAAAAAAAAAAAAAAACTTTCCAAAGTTATTGTGCTGCAGGATTATCAACACATTCAGGAACCATGGGCTCAGACATAATGAGCTCCCAGGCCAGTCCAGGCTGTCAGTGACAAGACTGAATGGGATCTTCACCTCTGCAGAGGGCACCATTATTAACTTGGGTTTTTTTTTTTTCCTGAATCTTCCCCTTTTCCTATTTCCTTGACTCCTCGCCTCAGGGATGGTTGAGACAGAAGGTAAAGTTGTTTCCCCAGATGAGCTGCTTCCAGAAGCTACACCTTCCAAAAGAAAAATAGCACTGAAAACACTGAGACAACAGAACCTCAGTGGGAAACACATTAACAAAGAGGAAGAATTTCCTTCAAGGATTAAAAAGGTATTTCCCAGGGATGGAGATCCATAGGGGAGAGCAAAATCCCAAGAGAAAATGGGTTCCTTGGAGCTTGGAAGCAAAAAGTCTTACAAGAAATTCCAAAACCCAAAATTAGGAAAGGAAATTTTAGAAGAGACACAAAGATGGAGACAACGTGGGCAGATGAATGAACCCTGGCCCCTCCTTCTAGATGGCTCATCTCACAATCCATTAACCCTGCCAAGACTCTGGGGAATAGGACTGGACACCTGGGCAAACAGAATGGGAATTGATCACACAAGGAAAAAAAATCTACCCTGAGTCCTAAAAATATAGGAAGCCCTCTGACCTGGTGAGCTGCTACTGCAACTCTTAACCCCCTCTACCCAGAGACTTTTTATATAAACTGGGGTGGGGGGTGAGCCTTAGTTGGAAGCCTTTTGTGCAGATTAATTAGTCACTGTGGAGCACTTGGGTAAGTGCAAAAGATTGCTTCTCGTTGTGGTTATATAATCTACTGATTTCACAGTTTGAAGGCAGAGTGATTTAAGGTTTTATCACAAACTCAGAAAGCCAGGAATGCTGAACATCCACTAAAATTCTCTCCTTATGTATTCCTCCTGAGCCCAATTATTTGCAGGGTCAGGGCTCTATAATTTTACTTAGCAAAATGGGTGCTTTGAGACATTTTCCAGGAACAACAAAAAGATAGATTCAGGTTCATGTAAGTCTTTCTGTCCATTTTGGAGATGCTCTGTTTTATTGGAGCATGGGTATTAGATCAGAGGTTTATTATCACTGGGGCATTCTGAAGACCAACATATGTGATGCTATAAAGGACATACAGGATGTGTGGGCATCTGGGTGGTTTTCTTCCCTCAAGCAGGAGTGGAGTAAGAAATCAAACACAAAGCTGCTGTTTCTATGGGGACTAACAACTCAAAGCCAGAAGATTTGCAGCCAGAACCCAACCCCTGTCTTCACCATATTCTAGGATGATATTTAGTCCTGGTGTACATGGCTCGGCTGAACCAATGATGCACAGCCATGGCCAGTCCCAATTGGGCAGGAACATGCTCCTGAGTATCACCCGTGGTACATCAAAAATAGTTTAGTTGATTTTATGCCTTATACAGTAGAATATAAAAGTTTTTTTCCCTAATTTTTTAAAAAAGAAAGTCTCACATTAACTTCAATAGATGCTAAGATGTCTTTTTGTGCTCACCTTCTCTCATAGATGGGACTGAACATAAATATAAAGCACATCTGACTCAGAATGGATGGAAACCATGAGATGAAAACATCTAATGTGAAACTTGGTGATTTGCTTTTAATAAAAGTATTGAGGACTGAATATAGATGCTAAGAAATGTTTTTCTTTAAGTATTCAAAGGCTAGTGCTGACAGTCATTTCTACCATTTGCTGATGATCTTGTGCCTAGTACTAAAATCATGTAATCCTCCCAAAGCCCAATGAAGATCATATGATTATTCCTATTCATAGAGAAGGAATCTAAGGCTTAAAGTATCCTACCCAGCTAACAACGAGTGGCCAGCACTTCCATCCAGCGACTCTTACAACTGCAACAACTACATGCCCGATTTCTGGAGCTCCCATATGCTCCCCTCACAAGATTAAAATAACAGCTCCCCAAGGGATGAGAAGAAAAGTAAGTACTTAATACAACATCAGCACTCAGGTGGGTACACCACAGAATTCTGGTACTTCTATTTTGCTAAGTGTTACTTGTCTTTTTTTCCCCCACTTTTGAGCTCCCTGAAATGTACTATGCTCCTTTAAGACACTGAGGAAAGGATAGAGAAAGTGAGGAAAGAATCAACATTTGGAAGTATAATGAAAAAAATATGTAGCTACTATGAAAAAATATCCTAATGCAATAAAAACATAAAGGAATTATGTCCCATTTCCACCTTGTGTTTGTTCAGAGAGTGGCTCCATTTGCAGTGAAGAGCCGAAGATGAACTAGCAGAGAGTTTTCCAGAAGCACATACATAAAATCCAGACCTGCATGACCTGTCAGGCAGCACAGTCTATTATGGAAGTTTGGCTTCTACAAGGTTACTACTCCAGGGAACAATGTTTCTAAGAACCAGGAAAATGCATAGTAAGGGAAATACCACCTTCTCCCAGGACTGGCAGCCATCCATGTTGGAGGAAGTACATACCTGAAATAGAAAGTCAGACTTTTCAGCAGGCAATTCCTCTCTGATTTCTATTTCTGTATATACATATTTTTCCAAGATTTCTTTCATGGATTCCCCAGCATCGCTCTGTCATTAAATATAGTGGAAGAATGCACAGAAGTGAGAATATACAATAAGGAACACTTCTAGATTCTCAAATTCACTGAACTTCCCTTGCATGGTGTCTAAGATTAATACTTCCATCCTTAACACATGTGTGGCTATGAACCCTAACTTGCTTATGAATGCCGCCGACTTGGGCACTCAGAACACATTTTCTGTATTGTTATTCTCTCTCTCTCTCTCTCTCTCTCTCTCTCTCTCTCTCTCTCTCTCTCTCTCTCTCCATATATATATGGAGAGAGAGAGAGCTTCTCCAAGCAGATGATGGACACCTTAGCAATGTTACTAAAGTTTGCTGAGTATTTTCCACATGCAAGGCTTTACTGAATGCACTTTGTGTGGATTCCATCAATTAATCTTCACACAAGTAGGCAGTGCCAACTGTCAGGTAAGGAATGCCAATTTGAAACACAAAGCAATTTGTACAAGGCTAATTATGTGACACACTGGCAGAAGAATCCCAATACTCCAACTCCCTCCTTCTTTACACTGACTCCTATGGGTCAAAGACTGCTTCTCTGTATCCAAACTCCATAATGCATCCTTAAGTCAAAGTATGCAGAGAATAAATAAGGAACCAAGTAGTCCATTTAGTTTAACAATGAGGCAACCATTCATTTTATTTTATATGCTCAGATCCACCACGGTAGTATATTTCATGTATGTTTGCAATTTTCCTTTGAAATATTTTAAGCTTTTAGTTTCAGTTTAAGAAGAAATATGAACTCATTTCATAAAAGATGGAAAACCACAAAGAATACCCAACATCATGGAAAATCTTATCTAAATAAAACTACTGGCAGAAATCAAAAAGTTAGAGAATGCCAGGTGTTGGTAAGCCAATGAATCAGAAAGAGCTGCCATATACCGACTGCAGGAGCCCATGTCCATCTGACTACCTGGGACAGCAATGTGTTGTCAGTTCATGACATGGAGGGTAAAGCAGTGGCTCTCCTGAATATACTAGATAAACTCTGGCTCGTGTGCACTATTCCACATGTACAGAAATGATCATGGCAGTATCAGAGGTCAGAGCAAAAACATAAAACAAACCGATACCCTTCAACAAGAGAGTAGATACAGGAGCTGTGGTGGACCCAGGGAGTGGAATACCACAGAGCAGGGAGAATTAATGTTGTACACTTTACACATCCACACAATAAAACCTCAAAAATACAGTAAACTGCAAAAGTGCATTGCAGAACAGAAAGCCATTTATACAAAATACCCCCTCAATAAAAAATTTAGCAGGTATACAGAGTTATACAAATACATAGTAAAATCAAAGCAAAAACAAAATGAGTAAGTAAAATTGAAACAGCGGTACTTGTGGGATCAGGCGATAGAAATATGAACCAATCGTATAACAAATGAACTTTAAAGCCACTGAAAATGTCCTATTTCTTAAGTTATACAGTGGTCTCATGAGTGTCCACTTGATTGTTTTTAATAAATTATGCACATGCAACATATAGTCTTTTGTTTGCATTGAATATTTCACTCTAGAGGCAATTTTTCCCCCTAAACTCCATAAAACAAAAAATTCAGGCAAATTGGCTTATCTGACATGTCCAGTCTCACAGCTTGTTCATAGCATTCTGAAAGGCAATATTGAAAATGTCATGTTATAGGCTACTGAGGAAAGAAGAGGGGCTTAATGACACACTGAAAGTTGTTTAACATCGTCCTGTAGAGATTAGGAGCCACCAAGGCTTTGGAATAAAGATGGATTTAAAGAAGTGATTTAGGATAATTAACCTACTAGCAGCTTGCAAACTTATAAGAAGATAAAACAGAGCATTAAAAGAGTGGATTACTACTAGGAACAGTCTCCCATATTCACAAGTATTTGGTCTCTCTATGTAAAATCTAAGGCTTGAGAATGCACATTTTTAAAACAGATCTGAATGCAACTCTGCTCCACATAGCTCTCTGAGAATCATGGAATAAGCTAGCATTAACTAGTGAGCTACAACAAATTAAGTACTATTTGGAAACACGCTGAATCAGTCACAATAAATCCAATGTGAGTGTGCCACAGGCATAGCCTTCAATGTTGCTCTCTGTGCAAGTCTTTCAATGATATAGTGCTTAAACAGTGCTCAAGAGTCACAAATTTTGTTCCTATTTATTCCATTATATTCTTACCATTTAAAAAGTTCCCTTATGGCTTTATATTTTCTTTATAATATAAAAACTACCTAATAAAATAATGAATTCTTGGTTTTATTATTTAAATAATAAGATTGCTGTCTAAAATTACATAAAAGTTTTAAGAATCTAGTATTGAACAAGCAGAAAATAAATGGGCTATGTGGAAAAGTGGGTCATAATCAGTCAAGGTAAAAGGGAATCCATGGGCACTGAAGAAGACCATGAGATCAGAAAATGACGTTGAAAACTAGCATATAATTTATGGCTTTGGAGTGTTAAAAAGGAGCATGGCTTTGGAATGTTAACCTCTGGTGGTAGAAGATATTCTGGAAATATTTCCAAAGTGATTAAATCAAGCTAGGGATTTGGGGTTTAATGGCCTAGGCAAAGTGCAGATTTTAATACTTCTGTTTTCTCAGAAAAGGGATGTTAAAATGGAGAAGGAAGAAAATTGGTGCTCATAGGAAATAGGAAGTAACTGGAGAAAGCTACTATATTTCCATGTAAAAGGAATTAATTTAGAAGATCACATGTCATCCTACACATTAGACCTTCAATCTCATTTTGTAATTTTACCTAGTTACCACATTCATATTTTACAAATAAGGGTTAATTTGTACTACTTCATCACCATCACCACCCCCACTACAAAAAGAAAAGAACCCTAAGGAAGACTTTCATCATAGAAATTGCACAAATGTAGGCAACGTACAGACAAATGCTTACAGGGACAATGCTGTACTTAGCAAAATTTCATAGTCTCATCCTTTCCAGTCTTTCTTTTCTTTTTTTTACATCATTTTATTTGTTCTTTTAAGGTATACATGAAAGTAGAGTACATTTTGATATATTATACACATATGGAACATAACTTATTCTAATCAGGATCCCATTCTTGTGGTTGTACATGATGTGGAGTTTCAATGATTGTGCATCATATATGAACACAGGAAAGCTGTGTCCAATTAATTCTCCTGTCTTACCTATTCCCATCTCCCTTCCCTTCCCTTCATGCCCCTTTGTCTAATCCAATGAACTTCTTCCCTCTCCCACCATTCTTCCAATCTTAATAGTTCACAGAAATGGCAAAGCCAGGAAGATAAAATAAGACAATGCGTGTGAAAGGAACCTACCACTGCAGCAATTTGGTGACTGGCTCAAAAGAATACTTTTCCATTTTCTCTAGATGAAAAGATGCCCAGGTACAAAGACTCTTGGAAGAACATACAAAGAATTACTTCATCTCAAATGGATTTTAATCATAGTTGATTGACAAGTTCAAGTTAAACTTTCAATTTGCAACAGAGGAGTCTGTAGAGTCACTGAGGCTAAATTAATCAGGAACTCCAGGAATGCAGGAGTCAGAAAGAACACAAACTGATTTTTTCTATATTGATCACAGACCGCTAGGCAGAAAATAAATTGGGGGAATTGACATGGGAGGTTAAGCTGGCATCGAAAAGCAAAAGGCATAAGAATTTCTTCTCAATAATACATGATAAGAACTAGCAACCTTATGATATGACATCATACCAAACTGCAAAAGAAGAGAAGAGGCCTGGCTTTGAGAAACTTTGGAGGTGGAAAGGAGACTTTAAGCATTTTCAGATAGTACTGTCAACCCCTTCTGAACATAAGTCAGACTGTTTTGCTGCTACTGTAACATTTATACTGTAGCTTTTCAAACACTAGAATATTCAATGATTCATTTCACCCAAGAACTGCTGAACTTTCTCAGTTTCTAGTATTGAACACAGACAATCATCTGTTCTAAAGACTGCATTAATACTACCATGAAGACGCAGCTTCGACCATCTCCTGGAGAATCCCTTGGGGTGCTTCCTTTAAAACCCAATTTATTACAAAGCATCCTGGCCCTCATCCTTGGACTGACTAAACAAGAAGATTAGTAGAAAGTCAATAAGTCTACATTTTATACAGGTATCTCTGTAAAGTGAGGATGAGAAGTAATGGGATAATCCTGAAAAACAATTTTAAAGCAGAGAACAAGCAATCTTGAAAAACAACAACAACAACAACAACAACAACAACAACAACAAACCTATCACTCTACAATGCCACATGCCCAGTGCCCAAAGCTCCAGGACATGGGTACTAGCAAGATGATGTTTAAAACACCTACTAGTTACCTAATAGCAACCCAAGGGCTATTACCCCAAACTAAAATCAGGATGTCCATAATGTTTAAAATTTCTACCCAGAAATATAAAAGATGTCTCTCACTGCTGAAGTGATGCCCATTTAGGCTCCTAAATGATATTGAAATGACTTTCTGTAGTTTTATTTTTTTCTTTAGTTTTTTATTGATTTTATATTTTTTCAATACATGACAGCGGAATGCATTACACTTCTTACTTCACATATAGAGTATAATTTTTCATATCTTTGTATATTGAGTATGTTCATGCCAATTCATGCCTTTATATGTGTACTTTGTTTTATTTTGTTCTTTTTGTTGTTTTTGCATTACAATTTTCATTACACAAATATACCACAATTTTTCATGTCTGTTTATATATAAAGTATGTTGACACCCAACTCGATTCTTCATACATATACTTTGTATAATGATGTCCCTCACATTTCACCATCCTTGCTAACTCCCTGCTCCCTCCCTTTCACTCCCATCCCTCTTCCCCATCTAGAATTCATCTATTCCTCCCATGCTGCTCTCCTTCCCTACTCCACTATGAATCAGCCTCCTTATATCAGAGAAAACATTCAGCATTTGTTTTTCGGGGGATTGACTAACTTCACTTAGCATTATCTTCTCCAATGCCATCCATTTGCCTCCAAATGCCATGATTTAATTTTCTTTAAATGCTGAGGAAAATTCCATTGTGTGTGTGTGTGTGTGTGTGTGTGTGTGTGTGTGTGTGTGTATATATATATATCACATTTTTTTATCCATTCATCCACTGAAGGGCATCTAGGTTGGTTCCAGTTTAGCTATTTGTGAATTGTGCTGCTATAAACATTGATGTGACTGTGTCCCTGTAGTGTACTGTTTTTAAGTCCTTTGGGTATAGACTGAGGAGTGGGATAGCTGGGTAAAATGGTGGTTCCATTCCCAGATTTCCAAGGAATCTCCATACTGCTTTCCATATTGGCTGTACCAATTTGCAGTCCCACCAGCAATGTATGAGTGTGCCTTTTTCCCCACATCCTCTCCAACACTGATTGTTGTTTATCTTCATAATAGCTGCCATTCTGACTATAGTGAGATGATATCTTAGAGTAGTTTTGATTTGCATTTCTCTAATTGCCAGATATGTTGATCATTTTTTCATATATTTGTTGATTTATTGTATATCCTCTTCTGAGAAGTGTCTGTTCAGGTCCTTGGCCCATTTGTTGATAGAGTTATTTGTTTTTTCGATGCTTAGCTTTCTGAGTTCTTTACATACCCTAGAGATTAGTCCTCTATCTGAAGTGTGAGTGGTAAAAATTTGTTCCCAGAATGTGGGCTCTCTGTTAACCTCACAGACTTTTTCTTTTCCTGAGAAGAAACTTTTTAGTTTGATTCCATCCCATTTATTGATTCTTGGTTTTAATTCTAGGAGTTTTATTAAGGAAGTTGGGGCTTAATCCCACATGATAAAGATTAGGGCCTACTTTTTCTTCTATTAGACACAGAGTCTCTGGTTTAATTTCTAGGTCCCTGATCCATTTTGAGTTAAGTTTTGAGCATGGTGAGAGATAGGGGTTTAATTTCATTAGATACAAATGGATTTCCGGTTTTCCCAGCACCATTTGTTGAAGAGGGTATCTTTTCTCCAATTCATATTTTTGGCACCTTTGTCTAATACAAGACAATTGTAATTTTGTGGGTCAGTCTCTCTGTCCTCTATTCTGTACCATTGGTCTACCAGTCTGTTTTGGTGCCAATACCATGCCATTTTTGTTACTGTTGCTCTGTAGTATAGTTTAAGGTCTGGTATAGCAATGCCACCTGCTTCACTTTTCCTGCTAAGGAATGCTTTATCTATTCTGGGTTTCTTATTTTTCTTGTCCATCTACATCCTCAACCTTCAGGACTCTGTTAAATCCATCCTTTTGGAATCTTCCCATCTGCCTTAATAATTTTAATAAATTTAAATCCACTTGGTATCAGTTCAACAGATTCAAATTCTATCACCACGTGTGAAGTGCCTATAAAATCCCACCTGTCAGATCACAAGCACCACTGTAATGATTTTATTTATACATCCAGAGTTCAAGCAGATATTTTAATCAAAGCTGTAATTTCACTAAGGTCAAGGAAAAGGGCATTAGTTTAAACTGAACTTTAAGAACAAGATCTTGATCTCCCTTTCTGGGATAAAACATATAGAGGAGATCATGAAGGAGATCCACATTATTTTAAATTAATTTTAATTAATTAACTTAAATCAACTAATTAATTTTACATTAACCCACATTAATTTAAATTGAACTTTAAGATCAAGTTCTGGATCTCCCCTTTATGATAGAACATGCAGAAGAGATCATTTTTAAATATGATACTTTCTTAAGGAGACCCACTATTCAGTGATACAAAGTAAATGATGTCACTCTTTTGTTTGTTTTTGTGTGTGTGTGTGATTTACTACCCTCCCCCCAAAAAAGGCAAAAAGTGATAAAGAAGAAGGAAGATAAAGAGGAGGAGGAGAAGAGGTAAAGAAGGAGGAGGAAGAAGAAGTTAAGGAGGAAGAGGGAGAAGAAGAAGAGGAGGAAGAAGAAAGAGAGAAGAAAAAGGAGGGGGAGGAAGAGAAGGAGGAAAAGGGGAAAGGGGAAGAAGGAAGGAAGGAAGGGAAAGGAGGAGAAAAGGGAAGAAGAGAAAGAGGAAGAAGAAGAAAGGAAGGGATGAGGAGGAAGAGGAGAAGGAGACAGAGGAGCTGGGGAGGACCAGCTAGGCTGCAGTATAGTGGGGCCTTCTCCATTCTGGAGTCCTGTACTTCACAGACGTCCCCACAGGCAAGCTGAGGCCTGACTTCAGGCTGCACTCGACTGCACCATCTCTTACTAACTGTTTAAAGCTCTTGCTTTGGCTTCACTTCGTACTGTTTGAAGCACTCTGTCAGCAGACACCTATACTCTCAAGAAACCAAAGTGATTTCAAATTTGCCATTCAATTTTGTTTCATTTTTATTTGCTGAAATTTCTCCTGATTTTGTTAATTCGAGGAAACTACTTTCCTCTCTCCTACGACTTGTTTTTCTCTTCACTGTCTTGTCCAACTACACACATCCCACTGCCATTTCTGATTCTTCCAAGTTAACAAGCCAACAGCATGGGCACTCTTCCATCGTGTCCCATATTTTCATTATTATAATTTTATCAAAACATACAAATACATTCACACATGAATATTCACCCACAAACATATGTCCACAGAAAGTGTCAGTGATTTGTAAAATGTACAGACATTGCATCTTCTCCAAGTTGCTGTTCTTAGTAATACAAAACAAAGTTTCTCCAAATCACAGGGACAGCTCAAATACCTCATTTTCAATGGTTAGGAATACACCATTATCATACACATCAAAACATGCTCAGCCCTTTCAGATATTCTGATAGTAACACTATGCACATGAGTGTGTGTGTGTGTGTGTGTTTACACACACACACACTGATTCTTTCATTAATATGGAATAGGTTCCCAGAAATGAAAATGTATGTAACTGTTATATTTTATAGAAACTGTCAGATTCCTTTAAAAGGGTAAAATATTCATACTAGAAAGCAAATGATATCATGAGTTTGAGCATCTTGTTACCAATATGCAATCTCCCTGAATTTACTCCTCTGTGAATCATTGTCTGTTTCTTTCATTGTTGCTGTTCATTCAAGTATTAAACTGTTTATATAAGAACATAATTTACATTTGTCAACTTGCATGAATTCTTTTGCACACCATAGATATTGACCCTTTGCCTGTCATCTTTTGCAAATTTTTCCCGACATATTTCCACTGATTGTCTTTATGGTAAAATTTTCTATACTATAACTTTTAGGTTTTACTTGGCAAATATGTCTATGTTTTCTTGGTAGCTATCTTAAGAATGTTTTCTTTACCAGTGAATTAAACATGCAGTCTACAAAATGTCCTCCAGAGATCTTTTTCATATTCAAATCCTTAATCCATAAAGAATTTATTTTCATATATATTGTAAGGTAAGAGCCCACCATTATTCCAGAAGAAGAGTCATTTGCACCAATAACATTCATTAAATGATCTACTCATATGCCACCAAATCAAAATACTACCTATGGTATTTATTTACGTATCCAAAGAGCTATTTTTAGTTTCTGTAGTCTAGTTGCAATTATAATTGTCTATTCTTATGCCAAACATATAGATTTGGTTATAATATTCCTTTGGAAATAATAGTGGGCAAATATATCCATGTCTATTTCTTTCTTGATTTTAATCTTAATTATTAGCCACTTAGATAATTACATGTGGATTTTAAAAGGTTTTGTTTAATAGCTCTTGTCATTTAAACCTTTTGTACTCCAACTTTATCTACATATTGAGCGAAGAATGACAATTTTATTGGATACTTCTCAATGCAACACTATCACATAGTTTTTCAAACCATCTCATGGAATCTGATAACATACTGAAATACTCTCATGGTAAAAACAGAATAAATCAGGACTGGTGTTGTGGCTCAGCAGTGGAGTTCTTGCCTAGCACGTGTGAGGCCCTGGGTTCAATCCTTAGCACCACATAAAAAGAAATAAATAAAATAAAGATATTGTGTCCATCTGCAACTAAAAAATAAATATTGAAAAAAAACAGAATAAACCTTCCTTGGTTGGCTATTATCCCCAATACACTGCTGAATTCCACTTGTTAATATTTTAATTTTACATGCATTTCTTCTAAGATCACATGTATGCTGGCCGTTTCCATTTTATATAAAATAGCTTTGTACATCAAAATTATTTAGCCTTCCTGATATGAATTGCTGAGTTTTCTACTTTTCTAGGGCATTTACTTGGAAGAGGTAACAGTATACTCCACTGTCTTGCACTAGGATATGTAATCCTCGCAGTCACTGAGATAATGTACTCTTAAAGGACCTATGCAATGTGGACATTATGCAGAACTTTGTACTTGCCTGCTATACCTACATTACCATGTTGAGCAGACATTTCAGATGAGTAAGATACAGTAACTATATCAGAAGCTAGATGCAATATATGTATTCTAAAAGGTGGGAGGAAAATCCTATCAAGATTCAGTGGTCAGCCTCACAGTGTTTTTTTTTGGGGGGGGTGTTTTTCTTTTTTTTTACTGGGGATTGAACTCAGGGGCACTTGACTATTGAGCCACATCCCCAGCCTTATTTTGTATTTTATTTGGAGACAGGGTCTCCCTGAGTTGCTTAGCATCTCGCTTTTACTGAGGTTGGCTTTGAACTCACAATTCTCTTGCCTCAGCCTCCTAAGCCACTGAGATTACAGTGTATACCACTGCACCCAGCCCTTTGTTCATTTTTGATTGAGTTGTTCATTTTTCATTTATACTGTATAAGAGCTCTTTTGAATTCTGGATATGAGAACTGTCAGCCCTAGGAGGCACAAATATTTTAACCTATTCCGTTTTTACTTCTAAGTAGTATCCCATAAGCACAAAAATCCTTAATTTAAATGAAATCAAATGTATTTCTTTTTCCTTTTGTATGTGGGGGTTTGATGTCATCTGTAACAAACCATTCCCTTAGCCAAGGTCATGAATATTTACATTTTTTTCTATGGGTTTTTCTTTGGTAATTTCAGCAGTGCAGCCATATTTGTTGATTCATTTTCAAATGATTTGGTATAGAGTATGAGATAGTGGCCCATTTTTTTTTTTTTGCATGGAAACATCCTGCTGTCCAAACAATGTAATGATACTTAGAAGGCATGGATGAAACATTCATCAGTATGTAGGGGATTTTTCCAAGAATAAGAGGCATCAACCTCCAGGACATGGAATATATTCTAAATTAATGTTGCTGTGTCCTTAACAGGTAAAACACATAGGTTTCACACTAGTGGGCAGAAGTAACAGTGGCCACACTTAATCCTTAGGGTAATTTCTTCTTTTCCATTTACCAAAACTCTTGAGGATTTAAGAATCCTTATCTCAGGGATGGAACAGTACCACCAAGGCACAATCCAGAGGTACTTAAGTTTTACATTCAAGTTTCTACCATGTCACTTAGATTTCTCATGCCGGAAGATCAACGAACCAAAAAAAAATTTTAAGTGGCATGGGGACAGAAATGCTAGTCAGAGAATGGAGAATGGATGTGAAAGGGATGGGAACAATCCATTTCCACTTGAAACCAGATGCAAAGGTGAAAATGTGTTTTGTTCCATTGGTTGTCCCCTGGTAAGTTTCTCCAGGAAGAAAGGCCAACAAGCTGCTTTGAAACCCTATTATACAGAACAAACTGGTATGTGCAACACCAGTTGTGCATGGCAGTAGTCCTTTTCAGATTGCAGTGTCCATTGTCCCAGCTGCTGCAAATACAGGTGGCTGGTGCTATTGCCTGAGTTTCTCTCCAGGAGCTGTCCTCAGACAGAGCATTGTCCAAGCTGGATTCCCTCTTTAGGGACAACCTGCATGCAATTATTGCTCTCTGAATAGAATACAAAGGTCTATGCCCAGCCTGCAGGTGAGACACCCCTGATGGGCCAGTGTACCCTAGACCTCCTCAAAGGATGAACTGAGGCCTTTGATGTAACTACATTACGCTTTGCTTCCTCTTCTGCTTAGTCCTACTTCCTTCCTTCTCTTACTGGCATGGTCTTCAGAGACTCCCAAATTTCCTGTATGGATATCTCCAGCTCAGAGATTGTTCTCCAAAGAATGCAATGAAAGACATCATACAACTATCAGGAGTAAGTTTTCCAACACTCCTCATAGTATGAATGACATATCCATATATTCCTACACATATATTTAAAATCATATGGTGTATGCAAAGCCCTCCGGCTGAACATTTTAATCACATGGTTCACCTTAAGAATCAAATGGGTCAAAGAGCAGCAGAGACAGTTTTCAGGTCTCTAGTGTAATAGATCTGAACTTGAGTCCTTGATCTCCTATTTACATACTACCTCTTTGACCTTGCCTCAAATACTAATTTTTTTACCTGTAAATAGTTTTCATAATTTTACTATACTTCAGTCACTTCAGGAATTAAACAACCTAAAGTATCAAAAGTACTAAGCACAAATCTCAATATAATTAGTCACTATTATTATTATCATAAGTAATATTATTACTAGGGAGAAGAATACATGAATGGGTTTAAGCCTCAGTTCTGACAGTGGTTAAACTTTACAAAGTTTCCTTGTCTATTCTGAACTTCAGTTTTCTTAACAGCAAAATGAAGAAAGTTGTTAAGCTGTCTTTCTGCTCTAAAAAGCTGTGATTGTTCAGATGCAGAGACCTGAATGATTTGCATCAGTGGGTTTTTCAGAACTAACAGTCCCTGAGATGCTGATGATTCTTCCGCAGGAAGGAGAAGCTCTGGCCAGCCAGGATCCTTTGGGGCCTCATTAGAGCCTGGGAGGATGGCTCCTTACCAGGGAGCCTGAGCGAGTGGGGGTAGAGTAGCACCTTGTGCTATGCGCCTACCTCCACCAGCAGGGAGCTTTGTGGCTGACAGTCAGTCCTGACAGAACTGAAGGGTAAACATAAAAGATTAGAATAAAATAAGACACACAGCCAACCCAGACCCAAAAAATAGAAAAGCAATAAGCAATGTTGAGCATAGATTGAGTACATATACACTGCTCAGAGTAAAAAAAGGAAAAGGAAAAATTCTGCCTTCCCAGAAGAAATGTCATTCTGTTCTGCTTCAATTTTTTCCTTGACTTCAGATGGCTTCCTGTTTACACTATGCAACTTGCTTAACGTCATAAAGATTTTGTGGTTTTCCAAAGGGATGTTGATGACCCATACCTACACCCATGGAGGTAACCTTTGCACAAATACGATGAAATCATTAGCATCTGAGACACTGGGGCACTGGTAATGTCTCAAAGTCCAAAATATTTCTCAGGCATCAGAAAATGTACTTCTAAGGAAAGTAAGATTTTGTATCACCCAAGAGGCAAGCTGTGTACAGAATGACCATAAATTATGTCAATGTGGGCTGCTAACAATGCTCCAGCTCCATAACCAGGCAGCCCTGGATGGATGCAAACCCAGCAGTGCACTCCCTGGCTGACATCTTCAAGTCCGGCAGTATACTCTTCCACAAGTAAGCTCCGCATCCCTAAAACATGAATATCGAAGGCCCCACCTCTGGAGGATGAGAGGAGCTAACACCTGCATAGCAATGAATGCAGAGTCTGGTACCAGGTGACCACTCTTGGTGTTACTGATGGTAACCTTACACTAACAGAGGGCACATGGCAATTATATGTCTTTGGTGCCTTATTTGCCTAAAAATGCCTTCCAATTAAATTCATATATGAAATACAATTAATGTATAATGAAGCTTCTCATACATACTTAGACAAATTTAGAAATAATCTATCCATATGCTTCCTCTTCCTATCTATGATCCTGGTCCAAACCACTCTCATCTTGTAACGTGATTGTTGACATGGACATTTAATTCATCTGTCTACTTTCATCCTGCTCTTCCAACAGCCAATGTTCAAACCTAGATCAAAACGTATTATTCCTCTGCTTAAATCCATCAATGGCTTAGTCCACGAACTAAGATCCAGGCTCCTGATCATGGGCTGCAAGAGCCTACCAGATCTGGCCCCTGTCTCTCCTTCAGACCTCCAGCTCCTGTGCTCCACTGCAGCCTCAGTGGCTTTCTTTCTATTCTTCAAGTAAGTGAAATTATTCCCTCTCGGGGCTCTTTTACTTGCCACAAGTGATCTGCAAAGCTTCCACCTGCCACAGCCGTCAGTGGCTTGTTTTTCCCTCCTGTTTCTGTTCTCTGCTCCTGTTCCTTACCTCCTTCATTACATGATTTTGCTGTACTGTCCTGAGATCAATTACCACGCCGCAGAATTATGATGCTCACTTTGGAGGTGTTTTATCTCCTTTCAAGAAGCATAGGAGCTCCATGAGATTGGGGACCACCATGATATTCCCACTACCCTCGACAATGCTTTCAGTGTTGTTAGAAATCAACAGGTACCTGGAAAATAAATTCTTGAAACCATTCTTTCAAGAGGAAATACCTTTCCACAGAACCATAAAAACAATCAATTGATTTCACTGGAATTTATGTTTATTTTGACTGACCATAAATTTCATAAATAAGAAAGGCCGAAATGGATTTAACATTTAAAATATGGGTCCACATGATCTTTAGAAAATCTCTCTGGGAGCTATGAAGTGAGCTGTTCTCACAAACTTGGCTAATCTAAAACAGTAATTCACTGAAAAAACTTGGGATGAGATCCTGGCAGTGTCTTGGAATTTCCCCGTATTTCAACCAGCCATGTCATTTTTAATTCTCATTCTTAGTAGAAATGATTAACAAAATAAAATAAAATGCTAACACCTTTGCAGGTATGGATCCTAGTATGTATGACTAGCTGTTAAATAAACAAATTCAAAGTTTTACACAGTCAGAATTAGGGCTTGCATTGTGTTGCAATGGTGGTATTTTTATCGTTCCTCAAAACCTTGTTTTTCTTTTCAAATTTTTTTGTCAAGTGTTGTTTTCTTCCCTTTTCAATCTTCCTTTTGGTGTTTGCTTCATGAACTTCAAAAACAACTCAAACGTCATTGTCATTTCTTCTGTTTGCCAAAGAATTAGATGCTATGGCAACAGCATCCAGAAAATGATTGTTGAAAATAATTAGAGCTTAGGCATGAACAGAAATTATTCACAGGTAATAAACTCAAAGGGGAAAACGAGGAACTAATGAGGATAGAAATGCTTTTGCATCACGGAGATGATGCTGGAAGATGCTGGCCTCACCAATTCCTCCCAGGAAAAAAGTGTTGTCATCAACACTTTTGCCCAAGTTGCCTGCAGCACTTCTCACTTATTCCCTCCACCTATACATCCATATTTCCAATCCTTTCCTTCAAAGTAGTTCAGGCAAAAGAAAGGGGAAGGGCTAGGGTTGTAACTCAGTGGTAAAGTGCTCACCTCCCATGTGGAAGGCACTGGGTTCGATCCTCAGCACCACATAAAAATAAAATAAAGGTATTATGTCTATCTACAAATGTGTGTGTGTGTGTGTGTATGTGCATGTATGTATATATGTGTGTGTGAGTGTGTGTGTGTGTGTGTGTGTATATATATGTGTGTATATATATGTGTGTGTGTGTGTATATATATATAAAAGAAAGCTGGGGAAATACTGCATTTGACCTTATAGTGGATCACTTGAATCTCTGTGCAGTTAAAAGCAGTCAGGATGTAAACCCCACAGTGAGCCGCTATTAGAAAAGCTGAGAGCCTCTTTGGCATCCCTGGCATGCAGAGAGAGAATGCCCATTTGAGAATCAGGATAGAGCAGCTGCAGATGTTCAGTCAATTAGATTGCCTGATTAGCCCAACATCCTGACTCATCCCGCCACTCAGGGAGGACGGTCCCACTGTTCTTGCTCTGGGGAATGGCTTTAAACGGCATACCCACCGCAGCTGCTGAGTCCCATCTTCTTGTTTTTACACATTCTGCTACTCACCCCACACATTCTCCATCTTTCTTTTGGTTGCCAAGCTGCAGATGTTCTGCTTTTTCATTTCTCCTCTTCAGAATACCTTGTTTCATTGGAAACCCAATAAGTCCAATTGGAAAAAAGAAAGACCACTTCATATGAGTTCTTCCAATTGTGGGAGATAAAAACAGGCACATCACTGCCTACTGGAAAGGTGACATCTATAAGTGCCAATTTCACAATGTTATTATGGAGTAATAATGGAATCCAATTTACAGTTACAGGTGGAGTGGACTTCTGCCATCCTATCTGGACAGCCGGCAGCCTTGTTTCCTACACATGAGAACTTCTCTCATGTTCTGAGACAGAATTCCCCAGAAGCTCGGCTGCCAGGAACCTATCTCCTAGGCTACCTTTTAGCCATCCTGAAGCACATGCCCTAGGCTCTAATAAGTAAAGGGACTCACTCTAGTCTTTGGAAAGTTTGTGACACAGGATATATGGACTGACAGAATTCATCCAAGTGAAGAGAGACAGGGGCAACAGCACCATCTATTTTCTAGAGAACATATGGTTGTGCCAGGCCTCATGCTGGCCATGGCATTCATGAAACCAGCCGTAGGGCCATGGTTCTTGATGCTTTTAGCTGTGTATCCTGTGGACTTGGTCTCTGGCCTTCACAGATTTTTTTTCCCATTGATTAACCAACATTTCTTTCATGGGATGTTCAACAGACACAGGCAGTGCAGAAAATGCATGGTAGTTCAAGAAGTTGGTACGAAAACATACTTGCCATGTGTCCAAGTAAAACAGAACATATTATTCTCTAAATTAAAAATATAGAGCTAAGTTACAAAGTGGCCCAGAGATATAGGTTCCAACTAACTTGTTCTGCCATCCTTCTCTGCTCGGGAAAATCTACTTTCCACCAGTCCACATTTCAAACTAAAGGAAAGGGTAAAATATAAGCAGAATCCTAGTAGTTTTCTGCATCTGTTTCCTACCACTACTTAGTGACTTACAACAACATCATCATGTTATCTTATCATCCTGGATGCCTTAAGTCTGAAATGGATCTTATATGCAAAAGTTAAGGTGTCAATACATCTGCTTTCCTTTTGGGGCTCTAGAGGAGAATCTGTTTCCTGCATTTCTAGCTTCTAGAGGCTGACCACAGTTTCAAGGTACACCTGTCCACCCTCTGCTTCCAACATGACACTTCCCCTAAAATGATCCTCCTGCCCGCTCTCGATTACAATGATTTCATTGGGCTCACCCAGCTAATCCACATTCCCATATGAAGATCCTTTAATTAAGATATAAAGTTGTGTTCACCACGTGAGGTTAACATATGCATGGGTTCCAGTGATCAGGATGTGAAAACCTTTGGAGGATCATTGCTCAACCACAGGACAACATTGAGAAGTGGATTCTATCATTACCTCTCACATCCCACCAACCGGAAATTGCTCACACAGCCACACTTAGCTGCAAGGGAACTTGGGAGTTTTATTCAATGTTGGTGAACATGTGTCCTGCCAAAGCTCTAGGGTAATAGGGAGGAAGAGGGCACCTGGAATGGAAGCTAGAATGGAAACTGGGAAAGTCAGTCGGGTTGCCCTGGAAGGAATCAGAGAAGAAACTCAGATTATACAAGAGTTCAACAATGGGACCCCTCACACATATAGGAACACAATTAAAGGAAACTATCTCAAGATGGAGATTCATCTGCTATGACCAATGACCATAGATAGGTGGTTTAAAAGAACAGGACTGTACTCTCTCGATGGCTGGGAGAAGAGACGTCCCAGTGATGGTGTCAGCAAGGTCATGCTGCCTTCTAGGGCTCTAGTGGAGGGCCCTGGCCTTGTCTACCTTCTGGCAGTGCTGGGAATTCTCAGCCTTCTTTGGTCTGTGTTCTCCAGTCCCTGCCTCTGTCTTAACAGGCTCCTCTTCCCTGTGTCTCCTCTGGTTTTCAAGTATCTCATTTCTCTTTTAAAATGGCACCATTGGGTTAGTGTTAGTCATTGGGTTCCCTAACCCAGAAAACTCATCCTACCTTAATCTCAAAACAGATCAAACTTCCGCGAGGATGCTCTCTGCAGACTGAATCATGAGCACAGGGCATCAGCACTGAGCTCTCTTTATGAAGTGCCTGATTCAGAGCACTATAGAAGGAGAGGTTCCCAGGCATGGAAGCGGGGGATTCAGCTGAAGAGAAGTTGTGGCTTCTGGTGCAGGAAGGAGGTGATGTGCTAAAAACTCCACTGAACTTTCCATACCCTCTGACTTCCTGTTTTCCACTGGCTGACCCCAACTAGAACCCAAAGAAGGATTGTAGAGGGACAAGAAGTTCCAGCTGGGCGGTCCAGACTGAAAATATCTTTATCTTTTAAGACTTGGAGAACAGGGTTGTGTTCTCTTGGCTACGTGGGCTTATTTAGGCTGAACCCCAGAGTTAGCAGGTAGATCTATGCACTTAAAGGCAAAGATGGACTAGGGTTGAGTCACTCCCCAGAAGAGCTCTAATGTCTGAAGCAAAGTGGCTTAGCTACTGGGGTGCAGCAGGGGGTGCCTTCCATATCCTCCAAAGGGGATATTTCTGCAGATATTGCAAAGATACTATATGCAGCCTTTTCCATATGATCACTTCCTCTGCTGAGGAGGCTTCTGGGTGCTGTTTCCAAGATGCTCAGAGTAGCACAGAGAGAAACCCAGTTAACAAAAAACAGTTCAATATTTTAAGAAGGTGTGAAACAGTTACGAGAATACCAATGAGCAAGCAATTAGCTAGGTTCAATCCCCTGTTGCTTATAATTTACCAGATTCCCTCTCCATAAAAATACTGGCTTTTATGGAGACTAAATAGGGCAAAAATCTACATTAGCAAGATTTTAACAATTCTGTCACTCTCTGTAAACTAGGTCTTACTAATTGAGTAAGTCCTTCATGATTGATCCCAACATTATTTCTAATGGCAGCCCCCACACTTTCTACACCAAAATAGAAATTTGTAAGCATTTTAGAAATCATCAACATCAGTTTTCTATTTTTGAAAAGCAAATTACTTGTGCAGTTCAATATGGAAACTCATTCCTTTAATAACTTTTTCAAAACTGTACAAGGCATTTGAGCAGAGATTCCTAAATGGCTGAATGCAGGCAAATGGGAATATCCTCATCTGCATTTAAAGAAAGCTGGATGCAGACTCCCACCTGTGTTCTTTGTGTCCCCATGTGTGTGCAGGTGAATGTGTACGTGGTTGGGGAAAAGGTTTTCCCTCTGATTAACTTCCTACAGCACCTTCTTCCTGCCCTACTCCAAGGGATACAGAGTGAATTAACCACCTGGTACATTGGGAAATGGTAACCTGAATTGACTAGGCTCATAGTATGCATCTCGGCCTTTGCCCCAAACTTGCTCTGCCTCTCTTTTGTGGGGTGCATCCCACCCCAATCCATTTTGCTGATATATGGATAGATACACCACTAGGCTTCTTCCCCTTCCCAACCTTGCTCCCTCGTTCATACCTATGTCCTCTGGGAAGGATCCCTCAAAAATCACTAGCACAAATGTCCTCAGGTCAGCTTGGAGGAAGTCCAGCCTAAGCTGAATAAGTAGAGCCTTGTTCCACTTGAGTGGCTGTTTCAAGGAGCAGACACTTAAACAATGTTAAGAGTATTTAGGCCTCTGCAAAGGCTTAGGCAGCCCAAGCCAGACGGCTAGGAGGGAGGAGATGCTGGACATCTTCCCAGCAAGGGCAGGGAGGTAACCTCAAACTTCAGCGCAGGGTACTGCAATTGACCAAGGAGACAATGCTGCTCCTGAGGAGGGACACTGAGGCCAAGAGTTCTTCTTCAGGGGAAACTGCATTTCCAGCCCAATTAGGCTGGGTGAGCAGAACATCTGTGGCTGCTTTTGTTAACATTGCTACACTGCTGCAGAGAACTGGAGCCTAGGTAAGCAGAGCTATCAGGAGCCCTACAGGCCTTTCTGTACTGGAGGCTAAAGACAGGAATTAGTGGACAGGCTCAGCCTCAAGTCATCTCTCCTGTCCCTGGGCTCAAGAGTGAAAAGCTCCCAAATGATGACTTAGAGTTTTAATGTAGGATCTCACAGGTGACGTCTGGGCCCTGAAGGGACAAGCCAGAGATGGTAACAGAATTCAAGAGTCTGAAGCAAAAGTTCTGGTCTCCAATAGTTCCCGAGCTTAAGCTTTAGCAGCATCAGCAGCTACCTCAAATGCAGGGATTGAAAGAAAAAGAAGAAACTTCCCAGGAAGTCAAAGACCTGGGCCATTTCTCAACCAGAGGCAACAGAACAGATCTGAGGAGGGAATTGATAATGCTCCAGAGAGGGAGCCCACCCTCCACTCTGCCCAGGAACATGTGAGAATAAAGAGATACATACTAAACAAGCAAGAAAAACACCTTCAATAAGAAGTAATGATGAGGGATTTTTTCTTAACTTTGAGTATTAATTTTTGATTACTGCATAACAAATGAGTATAGGCTTAGTGGCTTCAAACAACACAGGTATATCACTTCACATTTCCCTAGGTCAGGGATCTGGCTCATTTCCTCTCATCTTCTGTCCAGGATGGCATCTCACAGGATGGCATCAAGAAGTCCACTGCACTGGCACCTGAGATTGGGGTCCTCATCTAAGTTAACTCAGGTTCTCAGCAGAATTTACTTCCTTGCAGCTATAAGACTGAGGTCACCTTTATCTTGCCAGCTGTCAGTCAAGGACCACTCTTGGCTCCAAAAGCACAGACTGAGGTCTTTGTTCCATGACTCCCCAAGGTAGTTCACAACATGAATATGTGCTTTCTTTTCTTTCAGCCAAAGGAAGCTCTAACATCTACCTCTGCAAACACCTGGAGAAAATGTTCTGATTTTAGAGGGCTCATTAGAGTAGGTCAGGCTCACCTGGATAGGAACTCTTTTGCCATAGCATGTTCCAATAGTGGTCCAGTGAGATCATCAAGTTCCCTGCACGATTATGGAGATTGTATAAGACACATACACCAAGGAGCAAGGGAATCCTGGGGACCTCTGGGTAGCCTGATTGTCATACACTGCAAACTAGAGTAATGTCTACACTGCCACGTTCTGATTCAAGAAACTCAATATGCAAAGGTGGATTTTTCTACTGGTATGGTAAATACTCTGTTAACCTCTTACCATGAGATACAGCTTTGTTAAGTAGAGAATTCTGCAATGAAAATTGAAAGCAAGATACTCTCTAAAAACCCTTGGCAATCTTAAACCATAGGTTCTTTTGCAACTTGAAATGCTAGACTCTGCTAGAACAATGCTGCTTGGTATGAGGATTCCAGAGACTAAACGCTGCCATATCTGTCACTCAGACAGTATATAGTATATATACAGTATGTAGTGGGCCCAATGCTGCCTGATAATCCTGTGTGTCACATTAACTTTTTGGCTCTTTAAAAAGCAAAGGACATCGATGTCTTGGCCTTAATTTCTGAGGTTGTCTTCCTTCAGACTATTGAACAATCACCAATACTCTGAGGCATCACATAGAATACTATGGACAAGATGGGCTTGAGATATGACTTCTACTTAAGCATTTCAGACTTGTAACTGAAAGGCAAGAAATCAGATTGTAGGCGATTCATTTGAACTTGAATATACTTAGTATTTAACTTCCAAGGGAATTTCATCTTTAGTCTCCACTTTTTCCCCGAGGATACAAGAATGGAAAGATAACTTGTATTTGAATTAGAAGCACTTATGAGATAATAAAAATAGAATACAACAGAACAGAAATGCCAATATGTCCCATTTGTAAGGATAAGTAATTTCAAATGAAACTATAATTTCTGAATTATAAATATTTGCATTTGGGTATGATATCAAATACATTTCTTGTACAGGTTGCAGTAGGGGTAGTTCGTAAGCTATTCAATACATGCAACGTGTTGAATGCAGTTTGACAGGGTAAAATCACTGCCTTTAGCTAGTAGCATTTCTAGAAGGAGCAGCATCAGCCTCAGCCCCTCTCAACCTAGGTGTGACATGGTTTTAGGCAGCATTTTTGCTGTTGTGACCAAAAGATGTGATAAGAACAAATTTACAGGAGAAAAAGTTTACTTGGGGCTCACAGTTTCAGAGGTCTCAGTCCCCAGATGGCTGATTCCATAGCTCTGGGCCAAAGGGGAGGCAGAAAGAAAGGTGTGGAGGAGGAAAGCATCTCCAGCCCTGACAGCAAGGAAGCAGAGAGACAGCTCTGCTTACCAGGGACAAAACATACACACCAAAGGCACACCCACAGGGACCCACACCCTACCTGTCTACAGTTACCACCAGTGAAACTGTACCAGTGGATTCATGCACTGATTAGGTTAAGGCTCACATGATCTAATCATTTCACTCCTGAACTTTCTTGCATTGCCTTACACTTGAGCATTTGGGGGGCACCTTGTATCTAAACCACAACAGACAATGAGTCACCTGGAGATGCTTGCCTTGGCATCCACAGGATTCTCCTTCCACTAGCCTGGGGTGCAGCCCAGGCACCTGACTTTCCTGACAGACGAGCTAGTGGAACAAACACAGGTTTGAATGTCACCACAGCTGCCCATCCATTAGATAACCCTGGATAGGTGACCTCTCAGCACATCCGCTGTCTCACATGTGCCATGAGAATCACTTCACTGCTCACTTCTTAAGGGTTATATTAAAGATTAAACTGCACAATATGCTTAAAGTATGTGGTACGTGTTCAAAGTGATGGCTGTTATTCAGATATATTCCAAACCTACAACAGGAAACATCAAAATATTTCCTTCAAAATCATCCTGTCACTTATCTAGATAATATACATTAGAAACCAACATTGTATACTTTGAAACTCAGAAACAAAACCCACAGAACCTGGTGGTTTGCCTTTCACTAATGTCAATCACGAATACTTTTGTAATAACATCGTGTCACCTTCTTATTGTGCAACTACTACTTGCCAAGTTTGTCTCTGCTCTTTCTAGCTTCACATTCCTTCACAGCTCACTCTTACCTGCTCACAGGGTGGGATATTGATTATCTAATGGAGGCCTCTGGGTCTCTATCAGATGCCCCAGCACCAGTTCTCCACCTGTCACTAGCCAAAGCCTTTGCAAACTCCTCCTCATCTTTTAAATAAATTACTGAGCTACTTTTAAATAAATTAAATGGCTCTACCATGCTTTTCTCCTCCATTCCCTACAAACTACTACACCCAAAAGTGATGCATGTGGCCATCAACTTTCGCCGCAGTCCGGCTGCAGCAAAATAACCAGGGGGTGATGAGCAACTTGTGTACATTGATACAGCAGGAGTGGGAGCCCTTTATTGTAGGACAGGAGAGGTATTTATACATTCCACACAGCTTATCTTAATTAGCATAAACTAGATACAGCAGTTAACCAATAAGAAATCTCCACACTTAATGGCTCCCTGGCCTTACTTCACAAACCACTCCCCCTGGCAAAATGCCAGGTGCCATCCTGACTTGTTTACAGACTCTAACAAACTTTTATGTCCATAATGCACCTCAGTGACCTGGGTCTAAGGACGTACAAGTGAAAAGAAAATAGCATTTCCACTCATACACTTACCAAAAGAAATTTTTCTACATTTTAAGATGGAGGCATAGTCTATGATATGGCACATTAAATTGATTTAAAAAAGGATACGAAAGTAGTACACTAGGTGGTGGGGAGGGGTGGTGGTTTTTTCTACAAATTGTGCTGGAACAACTGGCTACTCACATGAAAATCAGTAAATCTCGATTGAAACAATGTAGGAAAATTAACTCAAGAGGCATCTCAAAACAAAGCATAAAAGCTAAAATTATAAACCTCTTAGAAGAAAATATCAGTATAAATCTTTATGTTCATGAGTTAGACAGCATTTTCTTGAATATTCTAACCTAAAGCAGGAGTAACCAAAGAAAAAGTACATGCATAGATTACCATCAAAATTAATAACAATCTGTGACACTATCGGGGAAAGCAAAGACAATACAGAGAGCAGGACAAAACATTTGCAAATTGTTCGTCCATTAAGGGTCTAGAATTCAGAATCTAGAGTATATAAACAATTTTTTTATGATGCAACAATATAAACTATACACTTTTAAACAGGCAAAAGAATTAAACAGACATTTCTCCAAAGACGATACACAAATGGCTAATACGTACATAAAAAGACACTCGATATCATCTGGTGTGTTAGTCCATTTTTCATCACTAATAATGAAATGCTGAGATAACCAACTTATAAAAAGAAAAGGTTAAACTTGGCTCACAGTTTTGGAGGTTCCAGCCCATGATCTTTGGGCCCCTTTGCTTTGGGCCTGTGGCCAAGTCCCCACAAAAGCCCTAAAAGGGGTGCTCACCTGATGTAATGTCATAAGTAAATTTGGATCTCTCTCTGAAATTCTCACTCCATCTCTTAAAGGTCCCCCAAACTTCCAATAGCACCAGTCTGAACACCAATCTTTAACAAATGGAATGATTGGGGGCATTCGAGATCCAAACTATAGCATCAACCAGGAGGGAAGTGCACATTAAAACCAGCATGAGATATCAGCACTTCATACCACAAAGATAGCCACATTTCAAAAATACTTAAAAAATAAAAAGGTAAGTAACTGTGTTGGTGAAAAAGGAGAGAAACTGGAACACTCCATTGTTGGTAAGGACCTAAAATAGATTCTCTGGAGAATAGTGTGGTTAGAAAAGGTATTCCCAACATCAAACTTAGTATTTCTACATTGCCCAACAGTTCCTTTCCTATTCATAGACATAAGAAAATGGAAAATATATGTTCATGAAAAAAATGTGTGTGAAATATTTAAAAGCAACATAATTTACAATAGCCAAAAGAGTAGAAATGATCCAAATTTCCAGCAGTGAATAGAAAAACAAAACATGGTATATACATATAATAGAATATTATCTGGCCAAAAAGAACGATAACTGATGCATTCTACAACTTGGGTGAACCCTCCGATCATTATGTAGAGAAAGCAAGCCAGATGAAAAAGAAAGGCCAGGTATTATTTGAGTCCATTTATGTAAAGTTTCAATAATGGAGAAATCTATAAAGACTAAAAGTAGCTTTGTGTTTAGTAGAGGCTGAGGGAGGAGAGAATGGGGGCTGACTACAGACAGGTCATTTTTAGGATGATAAAATTGTCCTGGGATTGGACAGTGGTTATAGCTGCACAGCCCTGTGAATGCACAATGGTCCACTCAAGTGCTCCTTTTGAAATGGTGAACTGCATAGAACACAATTTATATTTCAAGAAACAAAAGTTAGGATATTTCTTAAAAACAGAAATCTAGCTTTTGAAATCCCTGCTCTACATTTCTTTGCAACTACATCAAAATTATTTAGGTTTATTCTCAAAAATTTGCTCTGATGCTCAGAGAATTCTCCCCCACCCCCAATGTGCTGTTTACTTTTCCCACTGGTACACCTTTGATTGGCACTAATCACTGTTAGAAACAAATGTCACCAAACTGTGTTCACCCGCATTCCATTTTGGACAATTCTTGGGGGGGGGGGAATCAAAGGTTATTACTTCTGCCAAGTGTTTCCTGAAGAATGTACATTACAGCCATGTAGTTTGTTCTGTCTGAAAAAAGTTAAAAGTGCTGGTAGGAAAGTGACCATGCGATGTTAAAGAGCAAAGTGTTCATGGTTAAATAAAGAAAAATAAATGTTTTTCTCAGAAGTACTTTCTTTAAAGATAAAATAATGTTTAAGATATTCAATTATGGTCAATTTTTTCTCTGATAACTTCCCAAAATGACACCAGTTCAAACTGTACAGCCAGGTCTTTTGTGGTTCATTGATGGAGCGAAGGATGCTGGAGAGAATATCTCGCTCCCCTTCTTTTGCTTTCAAGATCCTCCCTTTTCTGTGACCCTGTCTTAGATCACAGGTTCTCTATGGAGGCTTCTCAGCCCACCAAGTCATTAAGGAAAGACCTCCTATTCCAGTCCACATCGTCCCTTGGAATCCTGCACCTGTTTCAGAGCCAAGCCTAGGCAGGTAAACTTATCCTGCATTGGCCATCCAGGCACAAGGCACACCTTCCCTAGATCCACCACGTAGACTTCCTAGCCTACCAAGTCACTGCGACTCCTGCTGTGCCCCACAGATCCCACCACTGATCCCTGCCTCCTCCTCTCCCCTCTTCCAGATTCTCCACTTCTTCCTTAGAGTGCAGAGTAATAGAAGAGGAACATCACATGGAGTCCTGTCTTCAGAAATGATCCTGCGGTGCATACATTAGAATAAACAGCTTTCTGATCCTGCCATATCAAACACAACTCCACGGCCTCTTGCTTCCCATTTAAGAAGAGGGAAAGTTCAGTGTTATATATGTAACATGTGAAGTTAACATGGAATAAAAGGAATTCATTCATTCCCCAAACCAGACCAGAGTACACACATTTCCTCCAGGGGAGAAAAATAGAATTCTTAGCCTACCCACTAGGAAGGAAGAAATGATATCACAAACAGATAAGAACTTAAATTACATTAATCATTTATATGTAAACCAAAACAAAAGTTCTTTTCATACTACTGAGATAAAAATCAGAAAGACTGCATATTGCTTTATTAAAAATGCCCTTAAATTGTGTATACTCTTTGGAACGGTTTCTGTGTTTCTCACATTATAATTTGAAGCTTATAAAAAATTCAAACAACAAGAAAAAGGAAATTCTTCTAATGCTTAGAGAATTTTTCCCTATGTACAAAAAATTTTTTAAAAAGTATTCCCACACACTTTTCATTTAAGTGCATTCTTTTAAAAAATAAATTCAAATAAAGGCTTAAATCCTGCTTCCCTTCTAGAAACAAAGTGTGTTTATTTGCTGGGCTCAAACTCCCACTTCAAAGCTTCTTTTACATACTTAGATTACCCACCAAATCCTGCAGAATCTGAGTAACCAACTTTAGCCATCTAAGGAGAGGGAGAGGTGAATTTGCAGGCAGACTTCTTACTCTACCTAAGAACACGTGGATAAAAACCTCCCCAGAGCTGTGTCCAAGCATCATTCAAAAAGGAAAACAGAATTCATACCTATCCTAAACAATGATACAGTTACTTCCCCCAGATCACCAAGTCCAGTCATCACTACCCAAATTTAGGCTATGCTATCCAGGTAAGTAAGCCAAAGATGTTTTACATGAATGGCTAAATTCTTACCACGTGAGTATCAAATGCAGCCAGGCACTATGAAAGTGAAGAGATTATTTCACTAAAACATATAGCTAATCCAAGTGAAATCAGCAGTATCTCTCTCAGAAGTTGTGATTTCTTTCTCTTCAAACTTTCCAAGTGATTGCATGAAAATGTGCCTGGCTTCATTCCTCAATTGGCTACACAGCATTACTTATTCTATTATACATGTTTTTTTCCAAGAGCAGAAAGGAAAAAAAAAAAGAATTATAGTACGTGTGTGTTACTGAAATGACCTCAAATCCAAATAGCATAGTTCTCTCTCATTTAACCAATGCATATTTCATTTTTACTACCACCCAAGATCTTGAGTTATTCTAAATTATTCATGATCACTCCCTCCCAGTACCATCCATATGTTCTCACTCACCCAAAAGAGAAAAGCCATTTCCATTCTTGATTAGGAAAGTTTGCAACCTATCACTTTTCTTTAAAATGAAAGGAGGGTGAATACATCAAAAAATAATCATTGTAATATGGGCAAAAGCTAAAACCAGGATCAGATACTAACATTAACTTTAGCTAAAACTTTGATCCTGAACCATTGATGTATGTTAGTGACAGAAATATGTGATTAGATAATTTAGTATTAATTGTATTACTGAAATATAGATATTTTGCAGAATCCTGAAACAGGACTGGCACCAGGCAGGCATTCCAAACATATTTGTTCTTTGAACAAACGACTATCTAAGCAATGGTAGCTTCATTTTAAATTTTAAAAAGGGATATATTTGTTTTAAATGTTTCATGTATTCACTGAGATACAATTTTGGTATATCCTTGCCAATTTGCATTTTAGACACTGAAAACATCAACTTCCTTCCAAGGTCAAGTCAATGTTATTTACTAAAGCCCTATTTTTAAAAAGTCAAAATGGCTGAAGACTTAAAATTCACATTTTCATGCAGGATGTTATCAATAGAGGTAGAATACTAAATGATCCCTGAACCATATTCTGATTTAAAATGTTAAAGAAAAAAATTGAAACTAAAAAAAAATTACAAGGAAAAAAATCCATAAATAAAATAAAATCCAGCAACTTATCAGATGTTATAGTACAAGGATTCCCAATCATTTGAAATGAATGCAAAAGCTACAAATTAACTAAGGAGATCATTGCCTAACGCATCACTTTTGTTAGCAAGTTCACGTGAAGTCCACTTCTGTGAAATGCTGCCCGGACAGCTTGCATCAAATGAGATTTTTCTTCCATGCAGTGGAATGTGGACATCTGTTCTCTACAAGTCTGTTCTGCAAGTTCATTGCTAAACACATTCATTAACCGTCAGAGTACCCCTTCATGAAGTTAGCCAGCAGTATTTATAGTTGGCTGAACTTGCATGCTCCCAAAATGGAAGTGGCATAAGGAGCCTCATGATTTAGGACGCTTCCCAGGTGTTCTGGCAATGCCTGGGGAAAGGGGACAACTTACAGGGTTTCAATAACTTGTTGCCAAGACTCAGAAGTCTTACGTACTTCAAGGTAAAAACACTGTAAATTTTCCCCTTCCTCAACAGGAGCCAAGTGTTGTAATGGATCACTTTTGTTGGCGACTTAATGTGAAATTAGTACCATGACACCCTGCAAGGTCAGTTGAGGCTACACCATGTCTATATAGAAAATTGACATTTGATATGTACACCCAGCACGTGAAATGCACTGAGTCCCAACAGAGGCTTGCTGCAATGAACAGGCAGAGACTATGCAACTGAATACAAAGGAAACAATTACATGCCATATATATATACACATGCACACACTTGCATCAACATCAGACATAGGACACTTGAAGATAAAGACCATGAAGAAACTAAAAGGCCATCCCACAATTACAGAAGGATCATATCACTAGGAGGAGACAACAACCCTAAATGTGGAGATGCCTAACAAGAGCTTCAAATTAAAGGAAGCATAATTGACAGTTCTATAAAGAGAGAAACAGAAAATTCCACAATCATACTGGAAATCTTCAAGAGCATTCTAAAAGCAAGTTGATTTTACTGCCCACTCTTCTAAAAAGAAAATTTAGTAGAAGCACAGATGATTGGAAAAACTGAGTCAAACAGTTGGACCTAGTTGGCATTTGTCAAGTCCTAACCTGACACTCCAGCACAAACATTCTTCAAATACACTAGAACAGCCACCCAGACAGGCCACATGTCACTGTATAAAACAAGTTTCAAAAACATCAAAGAACCCAAACAATAAAAAGAAGTTATTTGAAAACAAGGTGTTAAATTAGAAATTAGTAAGAGAGGATAAATGGAAGTGCCCACAAATATCACAAAATCAAAAAACACACTTCTCACATAACCCAAGGGCTGAAAAGAAATAAAAGATTAAATACAAAATATTTTGAAATCAATAATAATGAAAACATAATATATGAAATTGGTCTGTTGCAGGGGAGGCAACTGTGAAGGTTTATAATTTTACCTCAATAGAAAAGTTTAAAATCAATGATCAGAGGTCTTAATTTAAGAAGCACAATTAGAGGAACAAACAAAACTCAAATGTAGCAAAGAAAATATTCTTTCAAATGAGCATACAACAGTGAAATTTTCAAAGGACAAATAATAGGGAAAAATCAACCAAGTGAAAGTTGTTTCTTTGACTATATTAGGTGATAAATCACTGACAATACTGCTCAGGGCAGAAAGAAGAAAACACAAAATCCAAAGGCAGGAAAGAAAAGGACAGCACTACAGTAGGCCCTAAAACAGTAAAGCAAAAATAAGGGAAGACAGTGAACAACTTCATGTCAATAAATTTGGTAAATCTGATGTAAAGGACAAATTTCTTCAAAAACACAAATTGGCACAGTTGATGCAAAGTGAATAGAAAATCCAATTGCACTCAGATCTGGTAGGTAGCAAAGAGAATGAGCAGTGGGAACATGAGGGGATGATTCTCAAGACTGGGTCTCTATGCTGATCTCTACATGGTTTCTTTTAAAAAGGAACATACTTGAGGACACTGTGGCCTTACCTGGCTTAACTCAACAGAATATGCTAAATTTCTCACCAAACATCCTTTTATGTGCAGGAACAATGTAGGCCCAAAGCTCATCCCTTCCCATAGAAAGAACACAAATTATACTGAAGGGGAGACTTTTATGCCCTTTACACAGACCAGATTCTAGGATTCAGGGACACAGAATAATTATAAGCAAAACTTCCAGGCATAAACTCTGCAAGAACAAGTTCCAATTAGAACTGGTCAGTTTGGGCTAAGGTGACCCAAATTTGCCTGGGATCTTTAACAAGTCATTAAAACTGTTACAAGTAGGTCTTACTCCCCACATGGAGTAAGACCATGTGCAATGGGGACTTGAAACTCTGATGCAATTGATGTCAGTCAAAGTCAAAGAGTCCACCTGGGTGGGACTCTCTCAAAAATTACCTGGACCGCCCAATAAAACAGGAGGGTAGGAAAAGTGCACCATCTCCCTCTTCTCTAGAAAGACCCACATTCTCCCTTTTCTCCTTTTCCTATCTCTTCTAATAAACTGCCTGCTACTATATGCAACTCATTTGAAATTATTCATGCAAGATGGCAAGTACAGGTGGGTCCCAGATCCCTGTAGTCACTTAGTTCCATGGACTAATCTTGAACTTGTAATCAAATCCATTTCCATAAAAAAACATAAGTCTGATGACTTCATTGGTGGATTACAATACAGAGAAAATAATACAAATCTTACAAAAGCTCTTATCAGTCAGAAAGGAAGAAGGAACACTCTCCAGCTCATTCTAGGAGGTCATGTTATTATACAAAAAAAAAAAAAACTAACAAATATCACAATAAAAGAAAATCATAGACAAATATTATCTCAAGAACTAATTTCCAATCCCTTAAAACTGTAAAAGTATATGAATCCTTAAAAAAAAAGCAAATCAACCAATCAAATACGCCAATACATTTTTAAGTGGAGTTTCTTCCAGAATATGATTAGTGTAACATGTAAAATACCAATCACTATTCTATACCACATTAACAATTTTCTTTTAAAAAAATCACCTCAATCAATCAAGAAAATGATTATGACAAAAGTCATCATCTTCATGGAAACAAAGTTAGAGCAGAAATAAACTGCTCCAATATGATACAAAGCATCATTATTAAGGTTGAAAATGAAGCTCCTTTGCTCTACCACCAGGAGGAAGGTAAGAATATCCACTCTCATCTCTTGTGCTTATTGTTGTAATGAAGGTCCTGGATGATGTGATAAGGCCAGCACAGAGAACAGAAACCATTCAGATGAGGGGAAAAAAATCTTAAACTCTCAGTTTCCACAGGCAATAGGATTGTGGATTATAAAATCAATGAAGGAAAATAATTTAATGTGAGTTAGCAATGTTGCAGAAACCATAGTCACTAAACTAAGAATCACTCATGTTCCTAACTATATTAATGGAAAACAGGAAAATTAAAGTGGAAAGACCATACTTACAATAACATACAAAAAAAATCAAATACATAGAGATAAATCCAACAAATATGTGTGATGCTCTGACACAGAAAGTCACACACATTGCAAAATAAAGACAATCTAAATACGCAAGCAGATATGCTATGTTCAGTCAAAGAGTTGATACTATAAAGAATTCCATCCTCCCTAACTTGCCTTGTAGTTTCAGTACAATTTCATTCAAGTTCTAGTTTTTGTTTGTTTGTTTGTTTTTTGTTTGGATTTTTGTTTTTTGTTTTAAGAAATAGATGATTCTACAATGCACAAGAAACTGCAAAGGATCTGGAAGAGCCAAAATAAAGTTTAAAGAAGGTCAAACCTGGAAGATTTGCACCAGATGATTTCCAATACAACTAAGATAGTGCAGAACCTGCATAATGATAGACAAATAGATCAACACGAGAGATGAATACAGAGCTCAGAAATGGAGCTGACATATTAGGTGTTCTTTATTTAAAGCAAGGCACAATGGCATTGCCTAGGGTGAAATTATTTTTACTAAATGTTACTGCAAAGAAAAAAAAAGTGGCTATTTTTTTAAAAAAATTGTCCTTAATCCCTATGTTACTCCATACACAAACATTTATTTTACATAGATCAGAGATCTAAAAAACATCAAATCATAAAGCTTCCAGAAGAACCCACAGGAGAATATTTAATGGCCACAGTAGGTAAAGCAAAATGTTAATTTCAAAAAAATAAAAATAAAAATTATAAATCAGATTTTTTCCAGAGTTAAAATTTCTGCTTTTAAAAATATCATCATGAAAAGTAATAGATAAGCTATGGTCCTGGAAAAATATCAGCAGTGCACTTGTAATGCTGAACAGATAAATAGATGATGAAAAGATAAAAAATCTAAATGGGCAATAGACGTGAACAAACACTTCCCCAAAGAAGATATAAAAATGATAGATTAGAATATGAAAAAGTGCTTAACTCCATTAGTCATGCAAAGCAAAAAGACAGGAAGATGCACTTTCTCATTTAAAATGGTTTAAATCAAAAAAGACCGCAAATGTTGGCACAGAACCCAGCCCCAGGAATCCCCAGACCTTGATGCTGGGAATGAGAACAGGGACAAGCACTGTGGAGACCTGTGGAGTCATGCACATGGGTGTCTTCCTGTGTCCCTGTGACCACATATTCTCTTCTTAGGGGTTTCCTTAAGAGAAATCAAAGTAAGTCCAACAAATAACAAACATATCTATAATCTGCATTTACAACCCTCTCATTTGTGCTTTGGGGACTGTCATTTAGGAAGGTTACTGAGAGCAGATATGCACAAAGAGGCTTTCCCAAGAGAAGGTGTGCTCCATGCCACCCAGGGCCACGCGTAAGTACCAGGACTGGTATGAAGGAACTAGTAGGAAAGGAAGGCACTGCTTCCTGGAAGGGCCTGTGGAACACCACAGCTTCATCAGGGTTTTCGTGAAAGAGGCAACCCCGTCCAGGGGGACAGCTCAGGAATGGCTACTCTGAGAAATTCCCATAGGCACGGGGCAGAGGGTCTGTCCCCAGCTGCCTGGTACCTAGATCTGGGGGACTTGGGGGTAAAATACTGGTATGGTGTGTGACAGCTAGGTAGGCAGGTGGCTCAGAGTAGGGGCTCTGGATCACAAGTTACATATAAGCAACTTTGGCAAGTTGTTTGGTCATATAATTAATGGATGCCAAATAGCAGAGAATCCAACAGAGCACTCTTGGAACAGTAGTAACCCTAGAGTGGAAAACAAACCAAATGCTCACAAGCACAGAAGGAATAAAGAATCTGTGGTGTAGCCCCCTGAAATAAAATAAAATAAAAACAAAAAACAAGAAGCAATAAGTAACCTGCAGACACAGGCAACACCTACATAAATCTGAAGGTACATCTTTACAGTAGTGAAACTTTCAGTGATATGGCGTCTCTGTTTAGGTTGTCTTTCATTTATCAGCAATGTCTGTGATTTTCAGAGTAGGAATATTGCATATATTTGTTAGATTTATTAGGCAAAATACAACCAGACTCTAAAAAACATATACCTTACATTTCCATTTTTATAAGCTCTGAGAATAGGCAAAACTCTACTGTATTAAGAATTAGAAGTGGCTGCCTCAGGGTCAAGGGTAGGAGGCAGAATTAAATAGAAAGCACCATAAGGGACATTTCTGGGGGGATGGAAGTCTCCCATAACTTTTTGTGAGTACTTGTTTGTGACTGCCTGGGGACAATCAATTGCCAAAATGTGTTCAAATGAACACGTAAGATTTATGCAGCAGAGTGCATGTTAATCACTCTTCCATTTTTTAAAATGAAAACAAAATCAGTTAGAGAAGCTTATATATTTGAAGCACAGAATTGCTTTGGCTAGTTTCACTGCTTATTATCCCTTTAATCCCCCTTTAGGGTCTAGGAAGAGACAATAATTAACGACATTATTCTCAGCATAGGTTCTACAGGTACACAGACCTGGGTTCCAGTCCTTCCCCCCAAGAATGCCTGGTGTTTTACCAAGGTGGAATTCTTTCCAAGCCTCAGCTCCTTCACCTGGCAAAATGGAGACAGCAGTACCTACTTCCTACCTGCACAAACATCTGCAGCACCCAGGACAGGACAGCCACATTCTGACTACAGTCATCACATGGCAGCTACCACTAATGATAATGTCATTAAAACCTTACACCGAACAGATCCCTGGGCTGGACAATTGCATATGACACACACTTTTATTTGTGTTTTCTACAATGTATTTTGTATTTCACCTTTTATAGTGAAACATGACACCTCAGGTGTCACAGAGCCTCATCATTGACACCTTACATTGCTGCCATCACCAAATGAGGTAACATACAGGAAAATGTCCTACCACATCACAGGTTGCATAAGAATGGGCTACCTCCTGAGAACTACATTATGAGGCCAGTTTTTCATTGCCAGGACATGAAGAGTTACACAATGGGGTTGGGGTTGTGGCTCAGAGGTAGAGTGCTCTCCTAGAATGTGTGAAGGGTTAAATTCTCAGCATCACATAAAAATAAATAAAGCAAAGGTATTGTATCCATCTATAACTAAAAAAAAATTTTAAAGAGTTACAAAAACTCAGATGGAAATAATGTCACTAAGTCACAATGCCTTGTGGGACCACCAATGCCTACATGATCTGATGTGGGTCTAAACACCTTTCCATAGCACAGGACTACAATGTTGTTTCACAAAAGGTATGAACCACTGCACTGCATGGCCATGTGCTATGCAAGTCTTGTAATATACCTAACTCTTATGGCACGCCTGGCACTTAGATACCACAGTCTCTCTCGTTTCATGGAAGAGGAAACTGAGGTTCATAGATGTGCCATGTTCTAAGGCGACCAGGTAGGGAAGCATGAAAGCCAGGATATCAACCATACTCTTAAAATCCCAGTTTCCTCTGCTGTTCCACCCAGACAGCCTCAGCAACTCATCTACTCCCCACATGACTGCAAGACAGTTGGACTAGATCAGGTATCTCATCTCTCAACAGTATTCAAAGTCCAAAAAGAAGAATGGGGGGGCCACATAAGGAGCACCCCCTCCCTTTTATAATTCTTTTTGAAGGGAAGAAAGTGGCAAGTAGCACATCTACTTTGAATAATGTCTTGGGTTGAGATTTTTACACACACTCTGAGTCATTAGATTTCAGGATCCTGATGAGTCAGTATCCATAGGTCACGGGTGTGGGGTGTGGATGTGTACAAATGAAGCCCAGTTCTAGCAGGAAGAATCACAAATCCAGTTGCAAATTCTGTGCTGCTTTTATGCATAATCCAAACAAAAGCTGGAGTATAGATTCCCATTATTTTAAATGTTAAAGGAAAAATGTACATACATCTAAATGCTATGGATTTTCTGTAAAAGAGAAATGGGAATAAAACCCTTGCAAACTACAGAATTAATCATCTGTGGGAGCATTGATTTCATTGGATTTCTTATTTTGAAATTAAGTTTTGGACAAGAAGAGCACTATAAATAACTGACCATCCTTTAAAATAGAATTTTATATTTGTATTTTAATACAAATACCAAATCAAATTTTATATTTGTATTTGATCCAAAATCCCTTATGAAGTAAGACTTTTTTTGTAGGATCAAATACTACAACATTACATGCTAACTTGACTATGAAATATTAAGTATGTTTATTTTAAGGCCACTGTAAAATTAAAACTCAAGTTACTTTATAAAATTCTTTGCATCTATTATTATAAAATACCAATGGTTGTCTTAAAAAACTAATGATTTTACTATCTCATATAAGCAAAGCTAAAAAAGTATTCTATTTCAGATAAATATAGATAAAAAGGGATCTATTCATGCCCATTTAAGACAGCTTTCTTAGCTGTCAAAATGAGCTACAGAAGAACAAATGAGAATTGTATCCTATTTTATTTCACCTTTCCACAGAGGCAGAGTATTAAATTCTTTTCTTGTAACTTCCTTGTTAAAATTACAATGTATGAAGTAGAATACCAAGCCACTGGGATAATGGTAAAATTACTGTCTTGGCATTCAGACTTCATTTCCTCAAAGATTTCGGAAGTTGTGACAAGATGCTAGATGTCTTCACACTACAAAGAAAAGCAAAATATCCTTATCTTGGCTGCAACAGGACAAGACAGCAACCAAGTATCCTCTGGCAATGTTTTCTCTGTAGATAAGCCAGATCTGAGCAAACTACTTATCAAAATATTTGTTCCTCTAGATGATAGGGGAGATTTCCAAACAAACATGTAATGGATATTTAATCAATAAAAAGGAAAAATATTAATAAAGTATTAGTGGATGGAGAAGACTAAAACATATAGACCCCATTATCTTCTTTACCTGGTCTGAACATCAGAAACACTCTCCTTCTTTTAACCTGTATTAATAATATTACAAAGAATGTAATATGCAGTCTGCAGCAAAACTTACTAAGAAAACCTATTGTTAATATGTTTTCCATATTAATTCAAAATATTGTTTGGATATGAGGTGACCCACAAAAGCTCATATGTGATACAATGCAAGAATGTTTAGAGGTAAAAGATTTGGGTTGTAAAAGGCTTAACAGAATCAGTGTATTAATCCACTGATACGGATTAACTGGGTGTAACTGTAGGCAGATTGGGAGTGGCTGGAGGAGGTGGGTGACTGAGGGCATGCCATTGGGGTTATATTTTGTCTGTGGTAAACGTAGCTCTCTGTTTCCTAACTGCCATAACCTAAGCTGCTTTCCTCCTCTCTGCCCTTCTACCATGATGTTCTTTCTCACCTTGGGTCCACAGAAATGGAATAGGTTGTCTATGGACCAAGACCTCTGAAACCATGAGCCAAAAGAACATTTTTGTTCTCTGAAATTGTTCTTGTTGGATCTTTTGGAGAAAGTAATGAAAAAGTTGACCAAAAAAAATTGAGTGGCAGTTTAATCAATAATTACAGTGACTAAGGGCATAATTGGACTCACTAGGTTCAAATCCCTGGTACAGAGCTTTCTAGTTTTGAGGCATTGGTTATATTACTTCATTTGCACCTTAATTTTCCCATCTGATCAAAGGGATTAATAGTGGAATTCTCCTGGTAGGGTGATGGTAGGATTCAATGAATTCATATACACAAGGCACTTAAACATGCCTGGTACATACTGTAATAAATATTACACACACTTAATGTAATACACTACATGAAAATGAATGAATAAAGCAAGAATTTCAGAAAGACACCATATTGAACATCAAGAAATACCAAAAGGGTTAGATGTCTTCTCTCAAGTAGTTTTAATCTTTTTAGGGACCACAGAAGTACCTGGGGTGTCTACCGGCCTGGCAGCTTGTCTGCCTTAATGTTACTTTGATGGACTATCCCTGCTAGTTTCTCTCACTCCATGGGATTCAGGTAGAGCAATCCCTATGTCTCCCTATTTTCCCAAAGACTCAAGGACAGGATATCTACAAGCAGATAATGACACAAAGGAAATCCAACTGTGTTCAACATCAGGACATGTTTGTTTGCTATATTTTGGTTTCATGATTTTCCTTATCCATCAGATACAGAGTAGGACTGCACCCTTCTTTGATTATAATAATGGACTTTTCAGAGTTTTCTGTCAATGAAATGTGAACAGAAATGACATATCTCCTCAGGGCAGAAGCTTGAAGACAACTGCACAAATGGCCACATTCCCTTTTCATATACCTGCAAGAATGAAGGCACATGTCGATACTGAATTTCTATCAACCTGGGATCCTGAGTAACCATAGTGTGCAGATTCCACCTGCCACTTATGTCAAGTATATAACCTGAACAAGACATGAGCTTCACTCATATTAAGCCATAGTGCATTGGAAAATGTAGCCTGCCCAATTGAAACATGATCAAAGATGGAGGGAAGAGCAAGGTACTGGGATCTTACTCTGTCCAGTGACAGCCATCCTAAGCTTTTCAATAAAGAGAACCAATACCTGTGGGCAGAGCAGGGATAAAGACTTCAGCCAGTGTGAACTGAGTTTGTGATCTGTGCAACTAAAAGCATACCTTCTAATACAGGAAGGGAATGTCTGTAGGCAGAAGCAGCAAACATAAAACTGTAATACAGGTGTCATACTACCACAGAGCACTTAAAGAGACTAGAGTTCAGAGGGCAAGCTTTTGGTCTAGACTAGCATTTGAGAAGCAGACAGATGACTTAAGAACCTTCCCCAGGAGAGGAGGAGCCCAGACAGAACAAGGTGAATGTAGAGCAGGATAGAAGGGTACCTGGGCAATGCTCAGGAAAGCAGTGCTCAGGAGGACCTAAGCTGACTCCTATTGGGGAATATAGGGGTCTTGAGAGGTACAGGATATAAAGGGTAGACTTCCTGAAGTGCAATGTCCATGTGCCTTTCAAAGGAGATGATCCTTTGAAAGAAAGACCTATTTACCATGATCTTTTTCCTTGACAGTGCTGGGCATCAGACCTGGCGCCTCTTGCATGCTAGGCAGGGCTCTACCACCAAGCAATACCTGCAGTCACCTCATCTGAGCTCCTAAAAGTATGCATGGTCATAATATATAAGGATGAACTCTTAGTCCAATCAGAGAGAGACTGAATGTGGACTGTTCAGATGTCTTCGAGGGTGGTCCACTATTTTAGAAAGTCACATCACCAGTGGCAACTACACTTTCACTAGGAATATGATCAGCAACTTGACTTAGCGGTGTGGGTATGCATCTGTAGCCAGGAATGCACAGTTGTGCTATGAATATACACAAATATACAGATGTGGCTACCATTCTAAAGGCCAAAGCTGAAGAGAATTTGTATAAATATATAGTTGACTACTTGCATTTCTCTGAAATCCAAGCTGAATCACAAGAGGAAGATGCAAGCTCTGGCAATCTACTCAGACTTGCATATAGTCACAGACTGAAATAGCGGTACAAAGAAATTTCCTTATATTTCTGCTTTATCAAATATAGGAACTTATGTTGGCTTTTTAAAAAATCATGTAGGTTTGTTACAGTTTCATGTCTGCACATAAAGGGGATGTTACCAGTGATTAAATATATAAAGGAGGTTTCAGAAACTCTAACTCTGAGAAGAGAAATGGGAAGAATAGTACCCAAGACTGAAATGTGCAACGATTGAAGCCCAGATTGGTAGATTGGCCATTTTCTTTTTCTTCCCTCATATTTTCCTATGGGTCACAGGAAACCATGTCAGTTTTGCAGTGAGCAAGGGGTGTGGAGACATCTGTGTTCTGGGATAATTCACACAGAACCATGTAGGGCAACGTGAGAGGGGAGTAACCAGGAGGCAGCAGTGCCAGTCACCTCAATGTGAACCTCAATGTTAACACCTCATGGTTAGCTGGACAGGTATGAGCAACAATGCTGGTCTTCCCTTTGGTAAGTGACTGGTTTGTGGATGCAAGGAGAGACTCCCTGATTACTCCCGTGGTTTGCCTGACAGGGAACATGGGTGCTCTCGAGAAGAAATAGGGAAGGCTGAGATAAGAAGCCACATCTCAGATAGGATGAATTCAGGATTGGACCTGGTAGAGTCCAAACCAACAGTGAGAAGTTCAGAGGGCAGCAGCAGCAGCAGTTGGCAATTGGGGACTCTGCACAAAGAAGCTGATGATACATAATCAGGACACAGAAGTACCAGAGCCAGGGAGAGGACAGACTCCCTATTGGGAGGAAAAGAAAAGAAAATGCAGCCAAGGCTAAGGCTGAGAAAACCTCCACCAACAAGCAAGAGAAAGAGGAAAATATCATCCAGATGGAGCAGCAGTTGGAAACACAGAAGAGAAGCTCAGAAGTGCATGAAAGTCAGAGGGGGGTGATGTGGGTGGAGGACAGCAGCAAGTGCCCACCAGAGCTCAGAAAGAACAAGGACCAAGCACAAGCACAGACCATGACATTAAGAAGCTGCCTAAGCTGGGCATAGTTACACATACCTGTAATCCCAGTGGCTCATGAGGCTGAGGCAGGAGGATTGAAAGTTCAAAGCCAACTTCAGCAAAAGTGGGGTGCTAAGGAACTCAGTGAGACCCTGTCTCTAAATAAAATACAAAATAGGGCTGGGGATGTGGCTCGGTGGTTGAGTGTCCCTGAGTTCAATCCCTGGTATTGCTCCCCCCAAAAAAGAAACTGCGTGCATTCTGCAGGATTGTCACAGAATGGAAGACAACCTACACCCAGAGAACAAAAGGAACAAAGATGCAGGTGCAGACCACCTGTCCTAAATGCCCAGGGGTATACAGAAAGGTAGCAGGAAGGATCTACAGGTGGACACTGATGTCTATATATGATATGGTGGGAGATGCTGGTGCAGGAACACCAGGGGCTCAAAGTGGTCTCAAGAACTGCAGACAGATGCACCTCCTCTAAATGTCGTGTGGCAGAAGGAAAAGCAAGAGGAAACTCACTCCCAACCCTGTTTCCAATGATTCTTATTCTAAAAAATTGAAGAAAATAATAAAGGCTTCATCTAATTCCTCATACATCAGGAGGCGGCTGTCTCATGTAGCTAGACGATTCTGAGACATCTTTTCTACAGAAAAATGAGGAAAAAGCAGACTCATAATAGGAATTACGTTCACAGCAAATGACTATGGGTCACATCTGAGGACTGGTCTCTGTTGTTCTTAATAAACTTATTTCTTTCAAACCTTAAAACCTTGGATTTTATGTGCCTCATTGATCATAAAAACTTCCTAGGAAATGTATTTTTTGGAAAGTTTACACAATAAAACTACATAAAATCTACTAAGTCAACAATTGCAACCTTTCATTACTTCATAAAACTAGCAGTTCCTGAGCCCTTGGTATCTTCCAGGCATGAACATAGCCTTAAAATAAACTTAGCTTGGTAAAATGTAAATGAATATGCAAATTGACTCAATATTCTAATTTATATATTATTGGATGTCGAGGTTTTGTTTTGTTTTGTTTTTGGAATATGTCACACAAATTCTGACTAGCAAATTAAGTGAGAGTTTTATAGCTTGGCAAATTTGTTTTCACTTTAGAACAATTTATGACAAGGAGTCTATGATGCATTGTGGCTAATTAATGGATTTTTTTGTGGTTTGACATACATAATGCATGAGCTTGGTGATAGCTTCATCTCAGATCCTCCTGAATCATCTTTCTAAGATTTCAAGTCATAGAAGTGATTGAAAAAAGAAAAAAAATCACATTTTATCTTCTGTTCCATAACTTCTGCTACAAAGGTGATATGCTCATGAACAGCGGAAGCATAGACACACAGATGGCACCTGGCTTCAAGCAACCCTAAGTGGGACATTAGTCTACAGCTCCTGCAGTCCAAGCACTCACAGAAAGGCCCTTTTCATTAATGTGCAGAATAGACCATTCTTGTTTTAACATAACTATAACTACCAGTGACCAAATGTTCCTGTGCGAGAAATTTGTGTTATTTTTAATTTCACAAGAGCCAAGACAAATTGATTGTACAGATGAGGAAACCAAAAGTCAGGAAGTTTAAATATATAAGACAATATGGTTTAGAGGGGCAGAACTGTGCAAAACTCTTACCTAAGGCTTGTTTACTAGTTGAGTCTGACTTCAGAAAGGGATCAATATCTGCTAATCAATCTATCTATCTATCTATCTATCTATCTATCTATCTATCTATCTATCTGACATGCTATTTCTACATTGCTGAGGCTGGCCTGGAACCTGTGATCCTCCCAACTCAGCCTCTTGAGTTGGTGGGATAACAGCTGTGCACCACCACATCTGGCTACTCCTATTATTTTAGCTAATGCTAAAATATGACAGTGGGAGATGTCTCACTGATTGAAAAATTATAAGAGAAAGGAAATGTCAAATATATAGCTTTATATTTTATATATAACATGTTCTCACCTCCAAGCCACCCTGGCATATAGTACCAACTGGTAACAGAACCGCTGATTATTCACTTTCTGGTGGTTGAGAAGAAGATGGGACTTTGAATGAAGGACACAGAATTTAAAAGACAAGGGGGATAGAAGAGAAGATGATACTCCAAAAAGCATTTTTAATTCCCTTTGCTCATGCCCTGTGAGAGATGCTGAGGCAATTATAAAAGAACCTAGTCTGTGAAGCCCACTGGACCCCACATGAACTTGGGGTTAGTCACTAGTGGACAATTCCACCAGCCCTTTGCAATACTAAATACCTAACACAGTGGCTTATCTTCAGAACTGTATTTCCTGTTTCAAAGAAGATATGCAACCATGTATACAAATGAAAACCCACAACATATTACCAAAACTTAAATCATCAAACCCCTCACCCAAACAGACCAATGAGGGTAAAATCTGAGAGGCCATGAACTTGAGCACCAGGATCCTGGAAGATCTGGATATGCTATCATTCTGTCAGTAGAGGGTACTGCTCTCAAAGAGGGGGAGGTCCAAAGGCCTCAACATGCCATCAGTCTGTGTTATAAGGATAGCAATGACCTGGGATGGACCCCTTCACCTCTGAGGGAAGTTGGACTCTGAAGGTCCATGGATTCCTCTCACCTCCTCACTGCAATGGCAAGGAATATGGACAATTTGAACACCCATCCACTCGGTGTATACAGAGTCCTAAGGCCGCAGCTCAATAAAGTGGAAAAGGAGGCTCTGTTCACTGCCTATCTGGTTCACACGTAAGACATGAGGAATCTTGTCAATGGCTACTGTCATACACAGGCTTCTCTAAATCGGATGAAGCCTGGGTTTGGTCCTCAACCAGAAAACCATTCTTCATAACCAGCTCAGGAAAAAAGACTTTATCACTATCCTTAGAATAATGATTTCATTAGCTATATAAACCGCTTCATATAATTTAATACAAGTGAAAAATCTCTATATACTAAGCACAAATCTTTCCTAAGCAAAAATATTTCTAGAGCTACATTTTATCAGATATATATATATATATATATATATATATATATATATATATATTAATGAATAAGGGGCAGTCCAGACTAGGTTCCTCCTAGCTACTGAGCTGTGGCTTGGTGAAATGGAATTTACAATTACTAAAAGGAAAACAGCCCCCCAAACCCACAACTCCTTTCACTTAATTATTCATGATATTGAACAGCACATTTATTTTTAAAAACAGATGAAGTTGGAGCAGCACTCAGGAGTAAAACTTCTTTCTCACAGGGATGGGCTTTGTTTTTTTCCCCCCAAAGATTTCTATTCTGTGTATGTAAATTTTAAAACCAATCAAACACCCTCACGATTTGCTTAAAACACACTCACAATGTTAAAAGCTATATTTTCAGGTGGTACTTTTCATCCTAATTTACTCATCAGGATTAATTTCTGTTTATTGTTCTCAATCATAAAAATTAAATAACTCCTGTGATACTAAAAATAAATATGTGAATGGTGAAGAAAACAGGATAGATAAGTAGCGTAGGCAGTTTATAAATTAATGCAGGTTTAAAAAAGTCATGTGGATGTTCGGTAAATCACAAGACAGCAGGTTTCACAGAATGCACAATCAACTGTCCACACCAAGTAAGAGACCTTTGGAAACCTCTACGAGAAAATTTAGATCACAGGTAGCTTCAAGTAGTTCCCTACAAGAGGAAAGCGGCAGAGGTGAGAGCCAGCAATCCCTTTAACTCCACCACTCTCCAACAGGGAACAGTCTGCTGGCCCACTCTGGACCAGAACTGTGGCATGCTTCCACCAGCAGAACATGACAGAGGTGATGCTCTGCCAGTCCCAAGTTCCTACTTACATTCTTTGGGTCCACAAGGACAGAGAAAGCAAAGGTGGATTCCTGGATGGTGAAAAGTGAGCCATGTCAACCCAGCCAGGTCCCAGCCATTCCAGCTACCCAGCTGAACATGGGAGGAAAGACACCTTAGATGCTCCGGCCCCCACCAAGCCACCCCTCAATGTCACATGGATCAAAGACCAGTTTCTTGGACACCCCTGTTCAAATCCCCAATCCACAGAGCACTATAAAACATAGAATGCTTTAAACAACTGAATACGGGGACAGTTTTGTTACAGAGCAATAAATAACTGATACATTTCTAGTTGAATTCTTTATAATGTGATTTGCAGAGTTACAATACAACCCTTAGTGTAGTAAGTGCCTATTATTAACTCTATAAAAGAATCAGTGGAAAAAAATTCTTCCTGGGGTATCTGTTTCACATTAGGCAATAAGATGAAATCAAGTCTAATGCTATAAACCATTTAATGTGAACTTAAGTGTGATAATTTATTCATGAAATAGGTATAGTAAGACTGAGGTGGCAGGCCAGGCACAAGCAACCAACAGTCAACAATCCATCTTACAGTTCAAGGGTATACAGGCAAGTCAGAGTTGTCATATAATAACTACAATCATAACAAAATTACAAAATATAGGGAAATACTTCTGAAATGTAGAAATAGCTAGGTTGAAGCAATATGATAAGCCTCATAAGAAAGGCCGTTACATCAGTCCTTTCCTGTGAGGATTAAATGAAGTGGTTAGCATAACACTTAGTACATAATTAATCCACATTAAACAGTGCTAAAAAAAATCTAAACTATATGAAGGGTTATAAGATTCAGGAAAAAAAAAAGAGTACGAGTGGATTGTAGGTATTTATGACTTGTACTGGAGTCATGTGATATTTTAGAAAGCCTACTCTCTGCCATGTACTGGGTCACAAGGGTAGCCAAGAAAAACAAGTTTTCTGCCCTTGTACTGCTCAGCCTAGAAAACAGGCATCAACTAAAAGTCTTGGGGTGTGCCACTGAGCTCCACTCTCAGTCCTTGGTGAGTTGTCTAATTTGAAACTTACCAGTAGGAGGGTCCCAAGAGATGGCTGCCAGGAAAGGATCAATGTTTGAATGGACCTATGGGGCAAGGTGGGTGGAGCAGAAGCAACAGGGGTCAGGAGGTGTAGTCCAGAGAGTTTCCCTAGCATATACAAAGGCCTGGTCAGGAAATGTGCTACCTACCGAGCAGAGAGCATCCACAGGAGTTCCCCAGGATCAGGCCACAGAGGGCAGTCATAAAGGTCTTTGAATCCATATCAAGTATTTTACCCTGAGATCAACAGAAGTTCTCCAACATTTTATAAGGAATTAAGGAGGCTCTCCTACTTAAATGAAAAAACACCAGCTGAGACACAGAAATATAATCAAAATTATTGAGAAAGCAGACTGGATGCTGAGACAAATGATGATAATGGTTTAGATGAAAATGTTGGCACTGAAGGTGGAAAGCAGTGGGAAGATTCTGGAGATATTTCAGATGAAGGAAAAGCAAGACTTCTGTGCTAATTCTATGTGGGCTTTAAAAGCGTGGAGGGGGTCAAGAAGAAATCAGTGTTTGAGCAGTCAGTTCCATGCTGGTGCCACCGGCTGGTTGTGGTGGGATGGTACAGAAAAGAACAGTAGAAAAGTAACACTGGTGAGGATAGTGATGAGGTAGAGTCATGCACCTCGAGGCTAAGGGGTCTGAACATCCAAGCAGGAGTCATATTGGTCAGTATAAGCCAGGTTATGCTGCCGTAACCAACAGCTGGAACATCTCTGTGGCTGGAGACAATGGTATTCATCTCTTGTTCATGCTTCATATCTACTGCAGGTTGGCAGAGGATTCTGCTCATGGAAGTCACTCTGGACCCAGTTTCACAGAAGTTCCATAACAGCATGGGCTTCCAGAGCCACCAAAGTACCCAAAGCCCCCACAGGAAGTGACTAAATATGAAACGATTGAAAGGCATTGGCCAAAGCACATCATCTGACCTGTCATCCACCTGGCAGAGAAAAGTCACACTCTCCCATAGTTCCTGAATAATGATAAAGCAAACAATTGAATAAACAAGTCTAGACTTCTGGATAAAGCAGATGAGGGAAAAAAAGAGAAATTTAGGTTGAACTCTTAAAAATGTGGCTATGAATCTGACTCTTGAGCAAAAAGAACCTCTCAGAAGATGACACATAAAACAAAGGATAAAGGAAACAAAAACTAGCAAATGACAGCTTTTTGTTTGATTTTCCTCCCTGCACAGGTGAAGAAGGGAAATGGGAGGGAACAAATGATTCCTACTCCAGGGAAAGAAACGAAACTGCCCAAAAACTCAGACCAAAAGACCAGAGAGGAGGGACAGCCTTGAAAGGTTTTAAGGTGGATGGTGAGGTTGAAAGAGATGCTGAAGAGTACGTTCAATTTCAGTCCTGTAGATAAAATGTGCCAAATGTGAAGATGGGTGTATCCAACGTGGGGACTCAGAAAAGTGGATGATTACCATGAAGCAGAAGGCAGTAGTTCTCATTTACAGTCACATGTATTTCTCTTGTAAGTGGATTTTGTTCTAGAATAGAAACTGTACTGCTTCCAGGCATGTGAAATAAGAGCACCATCCCATTAAGTTATTAACTTGTTATTGGCTTAAGGCAAGATTGTGTGACTCTATGACTCTTTTTGTCTCAGTGGCAAAATATATTCCAAGATGGTATGCTTTATAAGAATTTTTTAACCAAAAATTAGAATCTATTTACAGATAAATTTTACCTATATCCCTCCCCCAAATTTCTCAGTAGATTCCTGATAGGCCAAAGCTTCAGATATACTTTCACGAACTAATATCTGAGAGCTAATACTTTGCCCAAATCTAGGTCTCCCATTACCATAATTTCCAAGTGACAAGTGACTCCCTTATCAAATACTCAACTGCAACAGGTATGAGATGATTCCCTGGTTCAAGAATGTGTTAAGCCAGCTCTTATCACCAGACAGCCTGTACTCCGACTTGCTGCTGTCCTCAAATTGAAGATATAGCCTTATCACAAGTACCTATGAAGTCTTCCTGGATCCTTCTAGTTAAGAGTCACATGAGTTTCCTTTAATTCTGCACAACAGTTTCTCTTTTAGCACATATCACATCTCTATTATTCTACGAATACATATATAAGACATACACTGTGAATGATAACCCAACACCAATACAATGGCACACATCAGCAGGTAGCTTTTATTGAGTTTGGCCAAGGGGCCGATCTTCATTTATATACTCTGTGCAATAAATTTATACAGTGAAACCAAAAGTCCTACTTTCTATATGAAGAAACAGAGACTTAGAGAAGCCAATTCATCTGCCCAAGGTCACACACTATTAAATGGCATAGACAGCTGGCCTAGATTCAAAAGCATTCACATGACTATGCAGCAAAAAATCCTGAAACTGTTCACTAGACTCTCAAAAACATAGATCGGTTCCTGCAACAGGACTACATGCTCTCTCAGAGCTTTTGATATATTTTCTGCCTCTCTATATTCCTGGGCCTCACACAGATTGAAAAGCAACTAAAATCTGAAGGGTCTTTATGGTGCTTATTGACTGTGAGGTTTGGTGGTATGGCAGACTACAATATTGGTCCCACTCCCCCTCTTCCTATATCTACATCTCTTCCTTGTGACTTCTCAGTTCTCCTCACTAATGAAGCAGGGAACTTGACTGTGTACTGGGCAACAGAAGGAGGCAGACATGAGAACATACCAGTTGCAAGGACAGCACTAAGAGACCTTGTAAGTTCCCATTTATCTTCTTGCACCTCTATAATTGGCAGGAGAATAATTTCCATCAGGGCTCCTCCCCTTCACCAGGGCCCCACCATGAAATGTGGAAACAAGAGCCAGGCAGAGATGCAGCTTCAACAAGTCCAGTCCAGATGACCAACACCAAGCAGACCCAGCAAAACACAAGCAAGAGGCCAGCAGAGCCACCAGCCAAGCAGAAGGAGGAAATGCTACAGAAACTTCTCCTGTCTGTAGCTAATTAAATTCTGTGAGTTTTTTTTTCTATGCAGAATTATTATGGCAATAGCTAACTCATATGGGTAGATTGTTCACAAGTATTCATTCCTCACCCCCAGATCCACATTGTGGAATACATGTCTCTGCCCACTGTGGCAGTGCTGGGAGATGGGGCCCGATAGGTTTTTGGTTCATCAGGCAGAGTCCTGAAGAACAGCTTAAAGGCTTTCTCTCCAAGTTAGTTCTGGCTCTGGTGAGGCTGGATCAGTTACTGCAAGAACAGGCTGTTATAAAGCAAGTCACTTCCTTATAGTCTATGAATTCCAGTCTTACCTGCCCTTCCAGTTTCTGCCATGAGTTGACTCAACACAAGGCCCTCACCAGATGTGGCTTCTCAATCTTGGACTTCCAGTGCTCCTGAACTATGAATAAAAATAACTCTTCTTTTCTATCAATTAACCAGTAATTACACTATGGTTACATGTGACTAAACAAATATTTTGGATATGACCCTAAGAGAGGTAGATCACAATAGACAGTATTATTGATCGTAAATTGTATCTTGTCTACTCCACTCCCTTTATTGACCCTTCAACCTCTAACCAATGAAATGTGAGAAACCTGCCTGATATATGACCAGTCCCAAAAGTTTCTAGAGCAACTGCATGGCTTAGTTCAGCATCCTCAGTTTCTCCCTCTTGCAATAAGAACAGCATGTCTCAGATGCAGGTCTTTCTGAACTTAGGTTCTTTTTTTTTTTTAGTTGTAGATGGACACAATACCTCACAATACCTTTATTTTATTTATTTATTTGTATGTGGTGCTGAGGATCAGACCCAGGGCCTCACACGTGCAAGGCAAGTGCTCTACCACTCGGCTATAGCCCAGCCCCTAACTTAGGTTCTCTAGAGACAAAATCTAAGATGAAGTCTGTTGAGTAAAGAAGCTGAGACTGAGAAGTGTTCTTGAAAGAAGAAGCCATGATCAAGTAAAAGCAAAAACAGGCACAAGATGTTGAAACTTAAAGTAGTTGCAACTGAAGAGCCAGCTGATTCTAGAGGGCAACCTGGGGCTGGAACTGCCCTTCAAAGTTGTCTAAGTTAAAATCACCCAGGTTTTAGTGCCCAAGGATCAGTCAATCATTGATCACGCATCAACACTCATGGAGATTCAACCTTAGCTGAGACTGCACTGCCAGCCAAATTTCCAGGGAGCAATGTAACTGTGAGCCATCAGCAGCTTCTATTCTAAACAGATGGTGAGTAGTTATTGTTGGATGGATATCAGTCCACTACAGGGTTTCTATCTTCAATCTGGACCCTAGAATCAGACGCCCCAGAGAGAAGGTACACAGCCAATCCACAGAATATAAGAAAGACACACAAATCTTCAGATGATCCATAGCTCTCACATCATGCAGGTCAGTTAGACAAAGCCACTCAAATTTTTGAATTGTATGTTACCAGAACAAGAGTTGACTTCTGCATTTACAAAACAACAAACAAAAGGAAATATATCAAATATTTTTAGCTACCTACAATTATATAAAATTATTTTCATTACAATGTGGTTGAAATTGAAAAAGGCACAAATAAATGGAGAGATATACCATGTTCATAGATTAGAAAAATTAATAATGTGAAATTTTTCCAAGCTACCCAAAGTAATCTATAGATTAAATATAATCTCTATTAAAATTCCACAATGGTATTTTTGACAAAAATACCATTAACTTTCCTAGAATTCATATGGAACTACCAAAAACCCCAAATAGCCAAAGCAAACTTGAGCAAGAACAACAAAGTTGGAGACATCACACTCTGACTTCAAAATATACTACAACACTATAGAAATCAAAACATCATAGCACCAGCATAAAAATAGACACATAAACAAATGGAATAAAACAGAGCATACAGAAGTAAATGTATCCATTTATGGTCACTTGATTTTCAACAAATGTGCTAAGAATATACAAAAGGAAAGAACGGTTTCATCAATAAATGATAGTACAAAAACTGGATATCCACATAAAGAAGAATGTAATTAGGCCCTCATCTCAAACTATAAACAAAAATCAGCTAAAAATGTAGTAAAGTCTTAAATGTAACACCAGAAACTATCAGATTACTAAAAGAAACTTAGGGAAAAAGCTTCATGACATTGATCTAGACAGTGAATTTTTGGATATGACCCCAAAAACATAAGCAATAAAACTGTAATTAGACAAATGGGATTACATCATGTTAAAATGATTCTGTAGTGTCAAAGAAACACAAAGCACAGAAGGTGACAACCTACAGAATAGAAAAAATATTTGCAAACTATGTATCTGTAAGGGGTTGATATCTGAATGCTATGAGAAAGTAAAACAACTCAATAACAAGGAAACAAGAATCCAGACTACACAATGGTGACAGACTTGAACATGCATTTCTCAAAAGAAGACAGGCAAGTGGCAACAGGTTATGAAAAGGTGCTTAGAGTAATGCAAATTGAACCCACAAAGAGAGAGCATACCTGCTAGAATGGCTACTTCAAAAGGCCAAAGATAACAATTGGGTTTGAGGAAGTGGACAAAAGTGAGCACTTGCACAAGGTTGGTGAAGTGTAAACTACTACCACCACTGAGGAAACAAACTAGACGTTCCCCAAAAGATGTCATTACTGGGTACATATCCAAAGCAAATGAAATATGTGTGTTGGAGAGAATCTGCATCCCATGTTCATGGTAGCATTGTTCACAATAGCCAAGATATGGACTCTACCTAGGTAGACACATGGATAAACAAACTGTGGTATACATGTGAGGTGGAATACAACTGAGACTTAAAAACTGGGAAATGCTGACATTCGCAACCACATGAGTGAACACAGAAAATATTACATTAAATGAGGTAAATCAGGCCCAGAAAGACAAATATCACATGATCTCACTTAGATGTATAACCAAAGTTAAACTCATGGGAGTGGAGATAGAATGATGGTTGTCAAGGGCTGGGCTGGGCTGGGTGGAAGGGATGTTAGCCAAAGGATACAGAATTTAAGTTAGACAAGAGGAACAAGCTGAAGAGACCTATTGTACAATGTGGAGAATATTTTAATAAAAATCTAATGCATACTTGAAGACTTCTAAAGTGGATTTAAGTGTTTTTTCAACATAAATATAAGTGTGTAAGGTTATGAATATGTTATAAAACTAAACCATTCCATAACAAACATAAATTTCCAAATGTGTTGTTATAAATTATATACATGGAGTTAATACCATCCTCCATCCTAATTTACATCTTGTGCAGTGTGTGTAAGTGTATATGTGCACACAGACAAAAGAGTGTGTTTGTATGGGAGGGGAGTGTTAGAAGATCAAAGCAGGGTAAGAAGAAAGATGACAAAGAAATGACTTTTTTAAAAATAGAAGAATGAAAAATCAAGATAAGAGATAAATCCCATTAGCAATTTTTACAGTAATAACAAAACATTTTACACGCAAAACATAATGCAAAGGTACTTACAGCAATAGGAAATCATGGCAAAGTTCAAAAGAAATAATGCTTATATTCTAGAATATCACATTATGTAGAAATACACTCTCTAGTAATAAGCATCTTCACAAAATATGTGCTTTGTTATTTGACATTAAAACCCACATATGAGACCTACTTCTTTTCCAAAACTACTATTTCCATTAAATACTATAGAAACAACTACACAGAATGTTGTTTGATATTGGTGAAATAGGTCAATAAATTAATACTAAATATAAGCATGTGTATCTTTACCGTGTATATGAGGGAAAAAAATCACCTATTTAATGGAATGAAAAAAGAAAAAATGGTAGGCCCAAATCCATCCCATCACCAGCAGACACCCGCTGGAGCCCAGGATCAGCCCTGATCCACCTCATTGACCTGCACCAGAGCTTGGGTCCAGGATATGCCTGAGTCCATCCTATCACCGGCAAAAATTCACCAGAGCTCAGGCCCAGCCCAGGGTGACCTCTGTCCATTGGCAGGTCCCCACCAGAGCTCAGCCTTGGCCCAGACCCAACTCGCTGACCTGTGTGGGATCCAAGCTTACCCTGGATCCACTTCCCCCATCAGCCCCTGGGAGCCCAGGTCTAACCCACTTTCATCTTGAGACACTGCAGCCATCTCCATAGCCCTACCCATGCATTAGCCTCTACCTTTCAACAACAGACAGGGCCTAGAAGCAGCTGCATTTTGGAGCAGGCATCCCATAGCCAGTGTAAGGCCCATCCTTTCATCCCCATCTTTGAAAGTAGTTGTATCCATTTTTGGGCACTGAGGGCACCTCCACTGCTATCTCAAGTTATCACCTGCTATTAACACCACCTCGTATAGTTGAAGTAGCATCCATCCTGGTATACCAGCAGGGTCCAAATACCAAGGTGAGATACGGATAATCTGCATGGATATTACAAGATTACAAGGGTAGAAACTGTAATATCTCAGATTTACACTGCAGGTAAGGAAATCACAAAGACAACATGAAAAAACAACTGAGGAAAGTGCCCCAAACCAGGATACTACAATAACAGAACCCATGGACAGTGCAGTTGATGAAATGTCAGAGAAGGAGTTCAGAATGTTCATAATTAAAAGATATGTGAATTAAAGAATGACCTAAAAGAACAAATACAAGAAAAAAATGATCAGTACAACAAAGAGATAAGAGCACAAATACAGGCAATCATTGATGACACCAATAAACAGGGGAACAAATACAGGAATCCATTGATCATACCAACAAAGAGATAAGGGACCAAATACAGGTAGCAAAAGATTACTTTAAGAAAGAGATAGAGCTTATGAAAAAAAAAAAAACCAATCGGAAATCCTTGAAATAAAAGAAACAATAAACCAAATTAAAAAAAAACTCAATACAAAGCATAACCAACAGGCTAGACCACTTGGAAGACAGAACATCAGATAATGAAGACAAATTATACAATCTGGAAAATAAAATTGATCACACAGTGAAGATGGTAAGGAACCATGAGCAGTACATTCAAGAATTGTAATAAAGCATCAAAAGACCAAATATAATAGTTATGGGGATAGAGGAAGGCACAGAATTTCAAACCAAAGGAATGTACAATCTCTTCAATGAGATGATATCAGAAAATTTCCCAAACATGAAGAATGAATTGGAAAGCCAAATACAAGAGGCTTATGGGACACCAAATGTACAAAATTACAAAAGATTTACACCAAGGTACATTCTAATGAAAATTCCTAGCACACAGAATAAGGATAGAATCTTAAAGGCCATGAGAGAGGAATCAGATCACATACAGGGGGAGATCCATTTGTATCTCGGCAGATTTTTCAACCCAGACCCTCAAAGCCAAGAGATCCTGGAACAGCACATACCAAGCTCTGAAAGAAAATGGATGCCAACCAAGAATCTTATATCCAGCAAAACCTAAGCTTTAGATTTAATGATGAAATAAAAACCTTCCATGATAAGCAAAAGTTAAAAGAATTTACAACTAGAAAACCTGCAATACACAACATCCTTGGTAAAATATTCCTTGAAGAGGAAATGAAAAACAATGATGAAAATCAGCAAAGGGAGATATTACATACACTAAGAGAAAAACTAATCAAATGAGAAACAAACTCAAGTTAAATACCAAAAATAAACAAAAATGGCTGGAAATACAAATCATGTCTCAATAATAACCCTGTTAACTCACCAATCAAAAGACATTGACTAGGAGATTGGAACAAGAAAAGCAAAAGACCTAACAATAAGCTGCCTCTAAGAGACTCACTCATAGGAAAAGACATCCATAGACTGAAGGTGAAAGGTTGGGAAAAATCATCCCACTCCCAAGGATTGTGGAAGCAAGCAGGGGCCTCCATCCTCATATCAAATAAAGTAGACTTCAAGCCAAAGTTAATCAAAGGGGATAAAAAAGATATTTCATACTGCTTAAGGGAACCATTCATCAACAAGACATAACAATAATAAATATATATTCCCCAAACAATGGAGCATCTATATTCATCAAACATCAAACTCTTTTCAAGTTCAAGAGTCAAACAGAATACAACACAATAATTCTGGGTGACTTTGACACATCTCTTTCACCACTGAATAGATCATCCAAACAAAAGGTGAACAAAGAAACTATTGAACTCAATAATACAATTAATAACTTAGACTTAACTGATGTATATAGAATATTTCATCCTTCAACGAGTAAATACACATTCTTCTCAGCAGCATATGGATCCTTCTCTAAAACAGACCATACATTATGCAACAAAGTAACTCTTAGAAAATATAAAAAAGTAGTGATACTATCCTGCATTCTATCAATCATAATGAAATGAAATTAGAAATCAATTATAAAATAAAAAATAAAAGCTACTCCAACACATGTAGACTAAATAATATGTGACTGAATGAATAATGGATTGCAATAGACATCAAGGAGGAGATTAAAAAATCCTTAGAGGTGAATGAGAACACAGAAAGAACATATCAAGATCTCTGGGACACTATGAAGGCAGTACTAAGAAGAAAGTTCATTGCATGGAGTTCATTCCTTAAAATAAGAAAAAGTCTACAAATAAATGACTTAATATTGTATCTCAAAGTCCTAGAAAAAAAGAACAAATCAACACCAAAAGTAGTACAAGAAAGGAAATAATTAAAATCAGCTGAAATCAATGAAATTGAAACAAACAAAAAAACAACTGAAAAAATTGACAAAACAAAAAGTTGTTTCTTTGAAAAAATAAATAAAATTGACAGACCCTTAGCCATGCTAACAAAGAGAAGGAGACAGAAAACTCAAATTACTAACATATATGATAAAAAAGGAAATATCACAATAGACACTATACAAATACAGAAGATAATCAGAAATTATTTTTAAAACTTGTACTCAAATAAAATAGAAAATATCAAGGCATCAGTGAATTCCCAGAGGCATATGATTTGCCCAAATTGAATCAGGATGACATACACAATTTAAACAGATCAATTTCAAGTGATGAAATAGAAGACACCATCACAAGCCTACAAACCAAGAAAATACCAGGACTGATGGACACACAGCTGAGTTCTACAAGACCTGTAAAGAAGAATACTAATACTCTTCAATTTTTTCAGGAAATAGAAAAAAAAAGGGAGCACTTCCAAACTCATCCAATGAGGCCAATATCACCCTGATTCCAAAATTGGGCAAAGACACATCAAAGAAAACTTCAGACAAATAACTCTAATGAACAGAGATGCAAAAATTATCAATAAAATTATGGCAAAATAAATACAAAACATATCAAAAAGATAGCACACCACGATTAAGTGGGATTCATCCCAGAGATGTAAGGTTGGTTCAACATATGGGAATCAATAAATGTAATTCATCACATGAATAGACCTGAAGAACCATATGATCATCTCAACAGATGCAGAAAAAGCATTTGACAAAGTACAGCACCGAGATTCATGTTCAAAACACTAGAAAAACTAGGAATAACCGGAACATATCTCAACATAGAAAAAGCTTTTTACACTAAGCCCCAGGCCAACATCATTCTCAATAGAGAAAAATCAAAAGTATTCCCTCTAAAAACTAGAACAAGACAGGGATGCCTTCTTCCACCTCTTCTATTTAACAAAGTTCTTGAAACACTAACCAGAGCAATTAGACAGACAAAATAATTTAAAGAGATATGGATAGGTAAGGAAGAAATCAAATTATCACTATTTGTTGATGACATGATTCTGTACCTAGAAGATCCAAAAAATTCCACCAGAAAACTTCTAGAACTAGTAAATGAATTCAGCAAAGTAACAGGATACAAACTGAACACCCATAAATCAAAGGCATTTCTGTATATCAGTGACAAATCCTCTGAAAGGGAAATGAGGAAAATTAGCCCATTTACAATAGCCTCAAAAAATAAAATACTTGGGAATCAACGAAAAAGGTAAAAGACCTCCACAACAAAAACTACAGAAATGAAGAAATCAAAGACCTTAGAAGATGGAAAGATCTACCTTGTTCTTGGATAGGCAGAATTAATATTATCAAAATGACCATACTACCAAAAGCACTATACAAATTTAATGCAATCACAATCGAAATCCCAATGACATTCCTCATATAAATTGAAAAAAAAGTCATGAAATTCATGTGGAAAAATACTCTTATATTCAGATAGCTAAAGCAATCCTTAGCAAGAAGAGTGAAGCAGGTGGCATCACTATTCCAGGCCTTAAACTATACTACAGAGCAATAGTAACAAAAACAGCATGGTATTGGCACCAAAACAGACGTGTAGACCAATGGTATGGAATAGAGGACACAGAGAAAAACCCATATAACTACAGTTATCTCTTATTAGACAAAGGCACCAAAAACATATTTTTGGGAAAAAAACAACCTCTTCAACAAATAGTGATGGGAAAATCCATATGCAACAAAATGAAATTAAACCCCTATCTCTCACCATGCACAAAACTCAACTCAAAGTGGATCAAGGACCTAGGAATTAAACCAGAGACATTGTGTCTATTAGAAGAAAAAGTAGGCCCAAATCTCCATCATGGCAGATTAGACCCCAACTTTCTTATTTCTTAATAAGACTCCTATAACACAAGAATTAATATCAAGAATGAATAAATGGGTTGGATTCAAACTAAAAAGCTTCTTCTCAGCAAAAGAAACAATCAGGGAGGTGAATGGAAAGCCTATAATTTGGGAACAAATTTTTACCACATGCACATCAGATAGAGCACTGACCTCTAGGATATATAAAGAACTCAAAAATCCTAACACACACACACACACACATACACACACACACATACACACACACGCACACACACACAAACCAAATAATCCAATTCATAAATGGGCCAAGGAACTGAACAGACACTTCTCAGAAGATGATATATAATCAATCAACAAATATATGAAAAAAATGTTCAACATTTCTAGCAATTAGAGAAATGAAAATCAAAAGTACTCTAAGATTTCATCTCACTCCACTCAGAATGGCAGCTATTAAGAATACAAACAACAGTAAGTGTTGGCAAAGATGTGGGTGAAAAGGCACTCTCATACATTGCTGGTGGGATTGCAAATTGGTGCAGCCAATATGGAAAGCAGTATGGAGATTCCTTGGAAAACTGGGAATGGAACCACCATTTGACCCAGCTATCCCACTCCTCATTCTATACCCTAAGAACTTAAAAACAGCATACTACAGGGACACATCAATGTTTATAGCAGCACAACTCACAATAGCCAAAATGTGGAACCAACCTAGATGAATGGATAAAGAAATTGTGGTATATATACTCAATGGAATATTACTCAGCATTAAAAGAGTATAAAATCATGGCATTTGCAGGTAAATGGATGGAGTTGGAAAATATAATGCTAAGTGAAGTCAGTCACTCCCAAAAAACCAAATGACAAATGTTTTCTCTGATTTAAGGTTGCTGATTCATAATGTGGTGGGGGGGGATGGGGGGATAGATGAACTCTAGATAGGGCAAAGGGGAAATGGGGAGAGAGGGGAAGGGAAGGGGCATGGAGGTAGGAAAGGTGGTGGAATGAGATGGACATCATTACCCTAAGTACCTGTATGAAGATCGAATGTTGTGACTCTACTGTACAACCAGAAATATGAAAAATTCTACTCTACATGTGTAATATGAAAGATAATACATTCTGATATCATATATAATACACTAAAATGAAAGAGAGAGAGATGGAGAGAAAGAGATGGAGAGAGAAAACATTTGGACTAGAAAGCTCAAATTTCAAAAACATGAAGTCTTTGCACAGGTTTTTGGTTAGTTTTCCTAAAATAAAAAAGAAGCTCTAGCAAGGCTTTCCTTAAAATGGTAGAAAAAAATGACTTAAGTTATCTAATACACAGAAATGTAGAAGCTTTTGTAGGCCAAAGGAATGAGTATGGGTGAGGAAGGTACATAGTGTCACACGCCTGACTTTGGTGCCAATGTGCCTTATCTGTATTCTAGGGCTTTCAGAATATTCACCAGAATTAGTAACAAGGACGGGTAATCAGCCACTTTCAGCTGCTTTCTACACAGGCAGCCGACCAGACCAAGTAACAGGCATGCGATTAGATCATGGTTACATTGTTCGGGTTGATTTTAATTGCCTGAAAAGTGCCAGTACCGTCCCCTGCAATGTGTTATTTTAAAGGGTGACCATTTCTATGTGAGCAATAAAAATGGACCACAATGCCCTAAGAACACACAGGAAGTATTCCGTTAGGGACTTTCCCTCACAGCTTGACAATCCTGCCAAGTCCAATCACACTGACAAACAAGCACATTTCCTACCTGCAGAATTTGGGAGAAGTCAAGACAGATTCCCCAAGGGATGACATCAGAGACACTGACCCAAATGTCACACCCAAGCTTATAAACACCTTGAGAATTCCCATTTCCTCAGCCACTTTTACATGCAGGCCTCTCCAAGGTGAAAGAATTCATGGAATTTAAGAAGAGGAAACATTTCTATGGAGAAAGGCTTAAGGAAATGCAAGTTTGCAAAACTAGAAGACACCTGCAAAATATTTCATCAGTACATGCTCACATGGAAAGGGGACCTCTCAGGACAGTCATTCTTCAAGTCAAAATCAGAGATATATGAATATATACAAGGGTTAGAAGTACATCAAGTTACACTTGTACTCATGAAATGAGGCTTTAAAAGTGGCAAAAACTGAATAATGTCTGTAGTCCAGCAAACAGTAATGGACTCCTGCCAGTCTCCTGATTCTGATATTGCTCTAGCTACAATGTAACCACAGGGAAAGCTGACTGAAGAATATACAGAACTCACTGTACTATTTCTGTAAATCCTTCTGAGACTATAATTATTTTAAAAAAATACTTAAAATGCAGGTTAAGAAGCCTCACACCAGGGATGATTCCATAAGTCTTATAAGGGCCAAAGAGTCTCCAACAGTTCAGCAAAACCCCAGTATATTGTCACAGAAAAAAGTAGGTTCTAAAACTGTGGAAGATTAAAAGTATTTTCAGCATGATGAGGGGGCTTTCTCTCTAATGGTTGACTAATGAAATTACCTGATACCCACAAAGCTTTCACTCATTTACAAGTAAATATTTACAGTTTGGGAAGATGGGCTTTTGGTTTGTTGTAATGCCATTTACTGACGTATTTCATATATCAACATTTTAATCTTGAGGATTTAAAATTACTTCTTTGCACTGAAGTTAGCTCATTATATGGAGGACCAGCTCTCAGAACTTAAAACCTTGAGTTTATGTTTCCTTTAGAGAATATGCCCATTGCAGAATTTTCTAAATTCAGATCATATCAAGATAGTCATCTGTTGTCAATCCATGATCTGTTACTCAGAAACTGTACAAAATAAAGTCTTTCAATTATACACTGAAATAACTATAAGTCCTAGAATAAAAAGTTCCACTATAACTACAAAAGAATTCCATGACAATGAAACAGATTCGACTTTTTATTCTCCACAAATATTTATCAAAGTCCTAATGTGTGTGTGCCATCCCCAGATTATTAGAAAAGGCTGACATTAAACAATTTTATAATATTAAATCATAATACATTTTCACAGAAAAGAAGACACTTTTTTAAATGGTTGGGAGTAGAGACTCCTTGTGTTTGTGGTTTAAGCTGTCTGGATGGTAGTCAAGGCCTCTGGGATGAAATGGATGGGTGGGTATTACCCAAGCCAATGTCAGAAGGCAGAGTTTTCCTGGTAGAAACCACAGTGAATTGGGGGTAGAGTCACATCTAGATGGGAAGAAAGGGAGAGGAGTGGTAGCCATAGTATTCTAGGCTCATGAAAGGAACCTGAAGCCATAAGGGTGTCATTGCATTTTCAAGGAGGTTTAAGAAGGCTCTGTTTTGTGGTTGGCCCAGGATGGTTCTCGTTCATTAAATCAGTTGACTCACTACAAGAGCAAAGGCCCAATGACCACTCAGGTCACATGCCCTGACAACCACGATGAGGGTTAAGGAAAGAAGGGATCTCTAAGCTAAAGCGCTTCAGAAGAAGTGATAAATTCCATTTTGGACACAATGGGTTTGAAGTAGCAGATGTCCAAGGATCATGGCAATGTGACAGAGAGAACACTGTGACAGTCAGCAGTGACTTCTGCTGAATAGAGGCTATCTTGATGGGCAGGATCTTTGGTCACAAAGTGCAGTGGGCACATGCTGCAAACCCAACACCTGCACAGGCTTAGATCTAACGAGTCTATCAAACTCAGTATGAACAGTACTCTGATAGGTGGCACCCTGCACTGGTAAGCAAAACAGAGGTGGGGTGCACATCCAAAGTGCTTACAGGAGAGCGCACATGGAATAAGGAAACGGACTGCTCCAAGTTACAACAGAAGCTATGAGGACAATGGGCAGAAAGAGCCCAGAGAGGTGTGCGACCAGCGAGTACAACAGAAATCAGAACCTACACTGTCTAATGGTATTTAAATCAAGACCTAGGGCATAAGCAGCAGTCAAAAACTCCACGTATGTGGACACATGACATCTGAGTTTAGGGACAAGGATTAGGGGACCACCAGGGAAAAGGACAGAATCATCCTAAAGGCACAAAAACACTCAACACAAATGCTGAACTTTAGGACACTGTTGCTCCCCAAAGCACGATATGAGATGTTGAAGGGACAGGTAGTATTTACATCCTACACAGCATTGTAGGCAATATATAATATTTCTTATTTTATTCTAAGTACAACAGAAAGCCATGTAGGTATTGTCAGTAGAGGAGTATCAATTTAACTTACATTAAAAATAGTGCCAAGTTGTGTGGATTGACCAGGGGGAGGAAGTGAAAAAGGAGAAAGGGAAGCCAGGGAGAGTGTCCCAGGGGAGAAAATGGGGTGACTTGGAACAGGATGCTGTGGGTGGAGATGAAGGGGCATGGACAAATTTGAGAAATATTTTCTATTCAGAATGAAAGACTACATGAGATCTGAGTTGTTCCAGGTCTCCAAAATAAGACTATGCGAAGTACTGTAACAGCCCCAAGAATTCTTTATCCTATTAAAATAATATATTGACATCCTCCCTTAAGAGTCATACCATCAAAGCAGGTTTTGAGCTACGGATCCCATGTCTTAACATCTGAAAGGTAATCAAAGTCAAGCGAATTAGAAAACAAACTAGACGAAATTGTCTCCTGCCTAAGAACATAGAAAATATCCAAGCTGATTTATCAAGACACCTATGAGAGTGCTGCAGAACTGCTGTAACACAGATAATCTATTTCTTCAAATGCCAATATGTCTGCAATAAGGAATATGCATATCTTCTGAATTATCTTTTCCTACTTAATAAAAGAGTCATTTTCCCTCACTCTTTGCAAGGCAGCTTCTTACACAGTAAAGATTCTACAAATATTTACATTCCAAGTAGCAGAGCTGTTTGAAATGCTATAAAGTCCTGCCAGCACTTCTATTACAAACCCTTATTTCTTGTTTATAACATGTACATAAAAAGGAGGAAAATAAAAATGTACTACGGATTGAAACTTGGCATACAAAGTTTTACCAACCGAGTGTATTACTTATGCAGCAAATTTTCCAAAGAAATGTCCCACTGTGTTTTAGGAGATGGGGGAACTGCAAACTCAAAACTGTTTTGCACACTTGATCTATTTCTGAAATCTTTATACAAGTCAGATCTGAATCTGAGAACTGTCACCCCTAAATTTCAAAGAAATTCTATCTTCACTGTCCTATAGTCAAATATCCTCATTAATAACAAATATCTTTGCAAAATATTACCCAATACACTATCATTAAGCATAAGAAGTAACAGTTCATCAGCATAAAATGACTATATATATATATATATATATATATATATATATATGTATATATATATATACACACACACACATACATACAAAAAAATCTTACATATATATGTATATGCTTATTCAACATCATGGGCAAGCACCTAGAGAACCTTGTTTTTCAAGAGAAAAAAAATCACTGGCTAAGATAAGCTGGACTGCTGGTGATGTTCAAATCAGAGATGGCAAGCAAACAAACACAACAGCGATAAATCCTCCTGCCATCTGAACATCTTACACTGCACAGAATTAACATTTTACTGCTAACATACTAACTGGTGAACTGGAAAACATAGAACATTGAGCCAGTAGTCATAGATTCTCTATTTTGTGGCATTGCCAAAGTTCAATAATATATAGATCCCTGCAGTCTGAAAGGAGCAATTATATCCATATACTCTTTCAGCACAAAACATATTAGAAGTTAATGAGAACTTCAAGTTGGACACTTAAATTATGCAGTAAAAACAAAGACAGAAGATGTTCACTGAATGAATGAGAAGGAATTAGGCACTTATAAAAGAGAACGATGCGTATTTTGATGGAAGAGCAAAGAGGCTATTAGTTTGTAATAACTAGGCATATATGAAATGTGACAGTGATAAAGTTGTACATAAATCAACAACTGAAAGGCTACAGCTTGTTGTCCACAGCTAATCTTTGCTCCAACTGAAATTGCTCAGCATTTTAGTCCTATTAAATGTGGTGCTCCCATTTTAAGAAATACTTGGGATACCTGGTTGTGCTGTGAACAATATTCAAAAGTTAGGGTTCTTCTGGAGAATGGAACTTTATGCCTCCATATCTCCCAGCTGACATTAATGATATCCAGACAGTGAGGAGGACACGGGGCTAAATGTCACCATCAGAGGTGGCCACTTCCTGAATCTATTACTCTGCAAATTAATAAGCAGCTAGGTATCTCAGTTATTCCTCCTGTCTAAGGAGTCACTTGCTTACATTCAGCCCTACCATTTGTTCTAATAAAAGAATGCACAGTCTGCTATGTTTCCTTGGAGGATACTGATTCCCTTGGGTGTTTTCAAACCACATGTTGACTCTCAAGCATTCTAAAATTCTGATTCTACACATTATTTGCATCAATCATCTTTTCATTTAGCACCTCTGAGCCCTCTGAGTTGTCTTTTATGAAGCTGTCCCATTGTAATCAGTGGCTTCCACATATTAGGCATCTTACAAATGTTGCACGAATGGATGTGAATACTAACCATCTCCATCTCCAGACAACTTCTTCCCAAGTACCATGGCCCACAAAGGGTTAAAACCACTAACTAAGATGCTAGGTTACTGCAGCCAAAGTAGGTTTCCGTTAGTAAACACAGCTAGCAAAGCAAAACTAACACAGTTGACTTCAATATTGAGATATAATAGCTCTTTCAAAGGCAATTACTTCTCCTTTCAATCTCTGGAGGTTCTGACTCATTGTTCTGATTAATTTCAGTTTTTAATCTATTTACAGATCAGGATTCTTTTTCTGTTAGTGTAATATTCATCTCTGTGGGGGTAGACAGAAATCGCAGCAAGTACAGTCTTACTTTTTTTTAAGTTATTCTTGCTTAATCATTTTAAAATTATTTCTGGATTTACATACTCACGGCATGAGCTGCGATTTCTGACCTCCCTCCTGCACATCTCAAATCTCCCAATCTATTGCTTTCTCTAGCTCTGTTTCCCCACATCTTGCCCATTGAGGTTAACAGACCTGCGAACCCTTTCCCAGAGCTCTATCTGTTCCCTTCCCTTTGGTTCTTACAGGAGGTTTGATATCCTCACCATAGCGGGCACCCCGTTTGTCATTAAATCTTTCCTCTGAGCGCATCTCCTTGCTGTAAATCAGTAAGGAAATAACAATACAAGAAAGGACATGCGGATTAGCGAGCCGTGCGGAGCTTTGCAGAATCAGAGCCCAGAAGCCTTTTGTGCATTTTCTGCAACCAAAAATTTCCTGATGGTGCTGTGACTAGGGGTGCCTGGCTGGCACTTCCTGGTTTTGTGTTTCTGGTATTTTCTGCTTGGTTAGCTTTGCAGGGCTCCTCAGAGAACACAGAAGCTGCCAAAACCGGGGTCCAAGCTCCAGAAACATGCACTACACCCCATCAGAGAAAATCCGCGAAATAAACACAGTAGGGGATTTCATATAAGACTGTAGATTTGTTACTGGAAAGAAAATGCAACCTGGAAAACTTGACAGTTAACCGAAAAAACCTGCACCCTGGCTCCCTTAGACCTAGGAGTCAAGAGGAGAGTTTTTGGCACATCAGCATCCAGCTCTTGCCCCCTGAACTACGCACCTAGGATTCTTCCTCTGCAGCCCTGGGGTGCACAACTTTTTATTTTTCAACTTTGACTGCAATCCGGGAAAATCCCCTGCAGCTAAGGGCAAGCCAGAGGGACCTACCTTGCATTTCCCCAAACCCCAGCGCGGAGACTAGCATCCGGAAAACAACCCTTTCCCTAGAGGTGGGGAAAATAATTTCCTCCACAGCAAACTGGCTGGGAGAAGCACCTTTCATTCTGGACACGTCAGGTGCACTTCTCCGCAAACAAACTTTGGGGATGAGGAGCCATAAAGCCAGTGCATAAAGTTTCCCAGGCAGGTGGCTCATCCTGCTCCCGGGGCCACACAAGCAGCTGGACATCCCAGACCTACCTAGTCCCCGCGGCTTGCCAGGCTCCCGCCCCGCTGGCCCGCCAGCCGCCGCCGCCGATCGTCCGGGCCCTGGGGGCCGCCGTGCGCGTCCGCGCGAGCCGCCGCCGCAGCGCCCCCGTCCGTGCTGTTCGCAGCCGAACCCGGCTCCCGCCCGTCCGCCGCTGTCGCCGTCGTCGCGCGCCAGGCTGCTGTGGCTGCTGCCGGCGCCACGAAAGCGCTGCCTGCGCCTCCACCGCTCTGGCTCGGCGCGAGCACGGGAGGGAGGAGAGACGGGTGGGAGAAAGGGGCGGGCAACGTGGAGGAGCAGCCAACGGGGGCTCCCGCCTCGCTCCCGCCGCGCCCCCAGCGCCTCCAGCCACCCGGCTCTGGGCCGCGTGCACCCACGTGCGCCCAGCCTCCGCAAGGCCCTGGCGGTGGCGCGGGATGGGCGGTGGTCAGCGTGTCACCACTGGGTGGCCTAGTGCCGCACAGCTGGGGTCCCGGGCGCACGGGGTTAAAGGCAGCAATTCCACTTCTAAGAAAACCTGCTGCAGCTGCGCTCACGCAAGTGTGCAGAAATTTCCAATTTCCTTAGTAAAACAGATAATTGTTAAGGATTAGCTATAGACAGGTAGTGGGCTGTGCTATAAACGAATTGGTTCCTATGGTCTTCAGAAAAACTGCACATCTATTATTTTTGCCTGATTTGGTGATGAGGAAATTAATTTGCTTAAGGTTTCAGTGACTCAGTTGTAAGAATATCCAAAGTTCCCTATGAAACAGATCTTACTCTATTTTCCTAAATACATACAGGTAAAGGTCAGTTGGAGATGAACACAGCTTGCAGAAGTCTCAAATATTTGAGTTGAACTGCTGGGCATGGCTCCCCCATACCTGTGCAAACCATGCATCTTGTATGCAAAAGTTGTAAACAACCTATCTGTCTATCTTTAAAGAACTGGCTAATCACAGAGGAATGTAGCACAGCTCCTACAGAGAGGGCAGAGCTAGGACATCTACTGGCATGGACACAAATGACCTTCCAGAGGTATTAAGAGAAAAAATTTGATATAGCAAAAGTATTATGGTTTTGTGTTTACTCATAACACATGTACATATGGATGTTTTCATAATTTTTAGAAAGATGTTCCAGAGTCCTGTTAACAATAACCCTTGTGAGTGAGACTTTCCATTTTATAGTTATTTCTTATTAATTTTAAACTGTATCACCAGTTAATTTTCCTTCTTAAAAACCTACTTGCTAGGATTGGGGTTGTGGCTCAGCCCTAGAGCATTCGCCTCCCACCTGCGAGACCCTGGGTTCTATCCTCAGAACCACATAAAAATAAATAAGTGAAATAAAGGTATTGTGTCCAACTACAACTAAAAAATAAAAACAAAACAAAACAAAACAAAAACTAGTCGCTAGACTTCCCTGTTTGAGTTTACAGCCTTGTCCCTGCACTCCCCACCCCCAAGTCCTACAGGCAGAACAAAGCTGCATCTCAAGGGCCCCCACCTTGGTGAACCATATCTGAAAGGAGGTTTCCTGGGAAATGACTGTTTGGATTGCACCTTCTTATTCTTGTCCATTTCCCCAAGAAATAAGTGTCTGATCTCCTGCAATTCAGAATAGAATTTGAACTTATGGGAATATTTCAGGGAGTTTAGAAGACAGGAGGTGGTACCCAGCTCTAAGATGCAGGGCACTGCTCTCTACAGTGAAACCAGCATGTAGCCTCAGCCTTTCCCTTGGCACAAAGAAATTGCTTCAATGAGCAGGTGAGTTCCCCTATTCCAGAACTATTTCAATAAAGATGCTGTCTTACCCCATGAATATACACCAGAGTTCTGGAATACACTTTGGAACTTCCTCTGATATTGGCCACTTTTGGTCTATCACTGATCAAATAAATGCTCATCCCTGTAAGAATAATGGCTAGATTTTTAAAAAGAAAAGAAAAGCTGGAGTTATTTATGTTTTAAAGTGGTGGTGGTGGGGGGGGTCAGGGATAGATACAGCACAATGCTATAAATAAAAATAACATGCTTTTCCCATCAGAATTAAATTTCAGTAAATTTGGACTCCTTAAGGTCTCTCTGCTTAGCCAAAGGGCGGGAGTTGGGGAGGGAAAATAGAGGAGGTAAAGAAAGGTGGTTTATGGTCCTTTCAGTTCTTATTGGTTACTGTAAATAATCTTTTTGCTTGCAATCTGGGAACATGTTGGCAAACCCCCTGAGTGTGACAGAATGTTTTATTGGATAGAACTGGTGTGTTCTGGAAGGAGCTGAGAGAACTTTACATGCAAATTATGCTCATGCTTTGCACCTAGCAGGTGCAATTACTGCTATGACTACATCCATCACAGGCGTTACCTCTTTTAATATTTTCATATTGATGCTTCATAATGCATTTCCTTCTAATATACACATATATGTTCTGTCTAATGGGTAGGGAAAGAGCATCTTTATCAAGGAGGGAGAACTGGCCAGGGGCAGCAAAATGACAGTGAGAAAGACAGGAAAGAAGCTCCCTTAAATTAGACAGAGAGAAATCTAAACCCTAACCCCTCACAGCCCTCTCCAAATAATCAGTCATTTCCAAACTCAGATTACATTGCCTGTGCTGGGGAAAGCTGATTAGTACTGGAAAAGGATTTAATGGAATTTCAGATCCTGTGGTTGTAGCAGAAGGAGGCGGAGGTATCCTAAAATTTGTAAAAGCGATGATGAACATTTAGCATATGCTGCAATTTCCTAGTTGTAACAGGTAAAAGATGTATAAATGTAGGAATGGAGAAGGAGATGCAACATTCTGTGTTCTCTCTTTGCCCAAAATGTAAAGCAAAATGTAAGTCAACTGAAAACCTGATATTTACCAAAAGTTGATACACAAGAGCAGGTTTAAATAAAATTTCCATTCAATTTCTGGGCCAGAAGCCCAGGAAATTAAAAAAAAAAAATTAAAGGCACATGTGGGTCTTCTCAGTGTGAATGCCGGATGGAGTTTTTATTGAATTTGGCCTCAACTGATTGTAGCATTATAAGCAATTCTGCCATTAAGTTTCAGCAGCCATTTAGATGGCAAATCCTTTTTTTAGGGCATTATAACTAAGAATAATAACTTCCTTTTTATATGGCACCTTTTATATCAAAGCACTTTAAAGTGTGAGATCATCTTCCCATTATTAAGATACCCCATCTGTGTTGGAATAAAGAAGCTATTTCATGCCACTGATACCACATAACAGTTATTTATGCTTGTTTATTGCATAGCAAAGGGAAATTAAGAAAAATATAAACTAAGCCCAGAAACCGAAATTCTTAGGCAAAGTGTAAATTGGAATAGAGCCAAGTTACATAGTTAAACATATGTATTTTTTTAAAAGGGACATGGAGTTTTTCATTTCTATGTGTGGAAAGAAATTCTATGAACAAGGCCATATTACTATCTCCAAGTTCTAGTGCTTATCTGGATTCTAAGATTATGTTGTGGGATGTACAGAATAGTCATTTTTTTCCTTCAATGCTGGGTTCAGTAGTTCCAAGAGTTTTGTGGGTTTTTTTGTAAGTTGGATTAAAGAGTAATAATACTTTTTCAACATCCTAATTGGAGTAAGGTTGTTACAACATGTGTATAAGACCAACAAACATCTTTTTATGGCAGGGCATGCCTGTAATCCCAGAAACTCCAGAGGCTGAGGCAGGAGGATCAGAGGTTCAAAGCCAGCTTCAGCAATTTAGAGATGCCCTAAGCATCTTAACAAGACCCTGTCTCAAAATGAACAATATAAATAAAAAGGGCTGGGAATGGGGCTTAGTGTTAAAACACCATGAGTTCAAATTCCTCAATATAAAAAAAAAATCTTTCCATGATACTTCTACTTTAAATATCTGATTGTCCATTGAATATCTTTATTCAAGCAAGTCATCCACTTTTCTGGGGTAATGGTGGATGCTAAAAAAAAAAATGAATGCATATAAATGCTCAACACTGTGCTTGGAACTTTGCTCCATAAACTACTTCAGTAATAGCTGGTTCTGATATTCATTCATTGTTTTCTTCTCTGAAAGCACGTGCTGCCTCTCCAGTCTGTAGTAGCCCTGCTATTCTCTAGACATCACAGAGCATATCAATAAGTGACACTTTTTTGTTATTGTTTACATGTCTGCTATTTTATTGCCAACTTCCTTTGCTGGACTGTAAGTCTCATGAAAGTAGGGACTCTCTTTTATCTAGTGCTGCATTCAGGGCTTCCAGCATGAGTCTCACCTCTACTTAATGGGTTTGCAGTAAATGGTTAGTGATCGAGTGAGTTTCCACCGTGCTGGTAGTATATAAACTGCTGATCTGCCATGCTTGGCAATCCTTACAACAATCCCATTTTTTTTTCAGATGAAGGAGCTGAGGCACAAAAGGTGAACTCAAGTATGGGTAGCTCACTCTTCCAAGATTTTGCAAACTGTCATCTAGAGATCTGATGGGAGGCTCCCTGCTCTTTGCACAGGGATGTGAATACATCCCTGTGAGTTCACATGAATTTTGTCAACCATGTAGTGCAGCAGTTTTCCAACATTAATCCACCCATAAATCACCTGGGGATCTGGGTAAGATGCATATTCTGATTCAGCGGGCCTGGAGCGGCACCAGGTACTCTGCATTTCTACCAAGCTACCAGATGCTCTCTGTGCTGCTGGTCTACAGACCAAAATGTGACAAGCCAGGCCACTATCCAGACCTTTTATATTAATAGATAAGCCACTTGACACATCTCAAACCTTAGTGGTTTGAATTAATAGAAGTTAGAACAATATTGGAATTGCTTAGTCATGAAACCATAGAATTCAATTTGAAATTATTTCTATTACATTGACAATGGCTATTCCAGACTGAACTCAGTGAATTTTAATTTTCTATGAAGACAAAGATACTAAGGCACAGAAAGATTAGGGAACTTTCCCCAGTTCATTGGTGGAGGAGCTGGGACAGGAACCACCTGACCCTGAAGATTGTTGTTCTCTTTTCTAGTTGACAAGAATACACTGACTCCTCCCACTTAGTTCTATAAAGATGATTCCATGGAGTTCTTAAATGGCAACAGACTTGACAAGGTTAAGAAAGTTGGTAAAGAAGGAATACAGGAATGTAGTTACCAATTACACTTTGGTAGGAGTGAGTTTGTTGCAGCCTTAGAAAGAAATGAGGCCAATTGAAGTTCTTAGCTCTCCTGTACAAAAATCTGTCACATAGCACACTACAGAATATTAAGTAGGAAGACTTTTCAATCTAATGCTCAATTATACCCAGGCAACATAAGTTTCTAATAGAATTGTCATTTATTTTCTTTTTTTAACCCTAATGTTAATGGGAATAATAACTATCTTTCCCTTTAAATACTATATTTTTAAAAGAGATTAATTATGCACGTATATATATATTATATATGCATATATCACTTCAGTGAAAATATGAGCTTTTACATGAAATGACAATAATACATTTGGTAGATTTTTTTAACATGGGCTTCAATATGTATCTATTTTATTCATCAACCTGAAATGTTTTATTCAAGTCTAACAACCTTTTTTTGCAATAAAGATTGAAGATATTTTTCATGTGTTAAAATGAAGGGGAAAAAATTCCTACACGTGTTTGTTTTGAATTCTGCTCATATTTCATTGTGTTGCTAATTGTTTGACGGTAGTAAATGTGTTGCTCTTAAGATTGGGCTTTTGCTCTATTGTAACTGGAGATTTTTATACATCAAAGTAAATATGAGTTAGTAAGATAAAACAAAGAGCTCTTTATTTTTTTTAAACTTAAGGTGAAAGAAAGTTCTTCTCAGGGTAGTTTGAGAATAAAAACAAGTACTGGCTCTTTATATTGTGGCTATTATTAGCTTAGAAAATATCTTAGTTGAAGTATAAAGATTTAAGTAATGGGGCTGAAAGAAAATAATGATTGTCTTAGCTCAAGCAGCATAACCAACTTCCACATCAGGGTGGCTGATCCTGATAACATTCATCCATGCAGCTCAGGAGGCTGAAGCCCAAGATCAGATGTCAACATGTTAGAGGAGGGTGAAGTCCCTGTCTTGGTGTGTACATGACTATCTTAATGCACCCTTCTATGGCAGAAGGCAGAAGGAAAAGGAACAAGCTTTCTGGTCATTTCCTAAATGGGCACTCATTCATGAGTGTCAATCAGCTACCTGTTACTGCAACACATAGCTGAGATAACTAGCTTAAAAAGAGAAAAGGTTTATTTTGGTTACAGTGGGTAGGATTCAGTCCAATGACTGATTTCATTGTTGTGGGACCTGGAGTAAGACAATATGCCATCAAGGGAATGTGTGGCAGAGCAAATGGCCAAGATGAGGGGGCAGGGAAGACTAAGTTCCCACAGTCGCCTTTGAAGCCCTGTCTCAGGTGACCAGAAACTTCCCCACAGGCCCCATCTCTTAAAGGTTCACTCCCTTCCAATAGGGTCAAGCTGGAGACCAAGTCTCTAACCCATGGGCCTCTGGGGACACTGAGGACCCAAACTGTAGCAACCCTCATGAGCTATTCACCTCCTGGTTGCCAGATTGTCTAATGATACCATCACACTGGGAGTTAGGATTTCAACAAACCAGTTTAGGAAGAACAAAGACATTCGGTCCACCACAGGGGTACAACCTAAGCATAGGGCAAATACTGTGTGAGACAGAAAGCGGGGGATCAAGACTAAGAAAGCAAGCAAGGAGAATGTGTTTATGCTGATTTCACTGCTCCCTTCAGATCCTCAGGATCCTATGTAGAGGTTGTACCACAAATAATATTGTGGAAATATTTATAGGCATCTGTATTTTGGGCTCTGGAAAAGGAGTCAAAAGGAAGAGTTTACATTTCAACCAATTTGCTTCCTTCAAAATGTTTTTTCTTTAGTAACTAAATGCAGTCTTAATATGAGTAGCACTGGGAATAAACAGCACAGAGTGATCAATTCTGTCATAATTTTGGAGCTTCTTGGCCACTTGATCAGTACAGATAATAAGAACCACTTGCATTACTGGCTAATAACTGAGGAACATCCTGGGGAAAGAGTAAGGTCCACCTAACTTCACCTCACCAAAGCACAATGAGTCTGTTGTTTCCTCCACTGTTAGGAGGAAAAGCAACTGATCTGGAAGTTTCTAAGGGCCACCTCTGAACCTCTCCATAGCCAGCACACAGTGTATATTAAAATGCCCAGTGAGTGAGCATACCTCAAGTGATTAGCTTTCTAAAATTCCTTTTGATTATCTGTCATTCATTTATATTCCTCACTTTTGTTGGTCTTTTTATAGTTTTTTAAGTGTCAAAATAATGAAAAGGTGGGTTTTCCTAGTGGAAGACAGACTTTGTGATGCTAAAATCTTTTTAAGAAACGGAAAACTAGAGTCCTTTAGTGTCTCAGAGATTTTATCAAACATTCAAATTACTTGCAGGACATTCCAAATTGAGACACCCTCCCACTCATATTTGTTAGGAATTTCTAAGGGGCACAGCTGAGGTCTCAGGATTCTTTTCAAAGGTGCATGTTGACATTCCAGTGCGAGTCTGAACTTGGGAAGCACTTGTGGGATGAATTGTCTCTACCAAAGATAAGTTGAGGGCTGGGGCTGGGGCTCAGCAGCAGCACACATGCCTTGCATGTGTGAGGCACTGGGTTTAATTCTCAGCACTGTGTATAAATAAATTAAGGTCTATCAACAACTAATTTTTTAAAAATACAAGTTGACATTCTAACTCCAGGGATCTGTGAATGTGACCTTATTTGGAAATAGGGTCTTTACAAAAGTATTAGTTAAGATGAAATCTCACTGGACTTTGGGGTTCCTAATTCAGTGACTGGTGTCTTTATAAATGATTGGGGATTTGAACTCAAGCATACAAGAAAAGAAGAACATTGTGTGAAAACAGAGACAGAAACACAGGGAAGAAAGATGGCCATGGGACCACAGAGGCAGAGACTGAAACTGGGCAGCTATAAGCCATGACACTAGGATTTCCAGAACTCACCAAAAGTTACAAGAGAGGTAAGGAACAGGTTCTTCCTCTAAGCTTCCAAGAAAGCACCAACCTGCTGATACCTTGATTTCGGACATCTGGAGTTTCAAACTGTGAGAGAATAAGGGTCTGTTTTTCAGACCATTCAACTCATGCTGATTTGTTACAGCAGTTCTAAAAAACTAATAAGGACACTTCTTAGTCAATCCAAGACCAAAACTTAGTCTTGTAGTATGCATACCTGTTCCTTTTTTCCCCACCCCTTCATTTAGCAATCTAGTTAAACTGGTGGGAAAGTGCTAATTTAGCAGCTATTTTCATTGACTACACCAGAATAAATACATTCCCTCCTCTTATCCACCCCCTACCTCATGCCCAACCAGGGTCATTAAGCTAAGAAGAAAAATTCAAAGCACTTACTTTGATGAAATATTTCCTGAGGCCATTATAGTTTTAGGAGTCAAACTTTGCCATTTACTATTCCAAACGTTTGTTTACGTATCTTCTATCAGGGTCCATAAATAGTGTGTAAGTCACTTCACTCCAGTATTTTCTCTTCTAACCAAGTCCAGTTGCTGCAGAATATAATCCAGAGTGTAATCAGACAATCAAAATAGTTTAAAGTCTGAAAATTGGGACTATTTTTTTTTCTTGATTCCATTGTTCAAAGTAACAGATCACCAATATACATTTTGCCGTCAAATGGTATCTTCCATTACTGCCTTGATAATACTGAAACTATAAACTGTTTTAATGACGAGATTAAAAGAAGCTTTAGGTGATTCTTAAGCTTCCTCAAAATTTTAGGGTCACTATCTCAGTTACAGGGACAAGGCTGGGAATGACTTGGACATGGGCTCAAATAACCTAGTTGACAAAGGAGACTCCATTCCAGCTAAAGAGTTTAGATAAGTAAACAAGTAACTATGGGTTCATTCCAATTAATAGGTGATACTTAGGCTATATGACAAATGCAGGCAAAAACCTTAACCCAGATTGAGATGTTTGTAAACTGTAAAGCCCAAATGTAATAATTGTACTATGACTTCCAAATGAGGAGAAACTCTCAATGAGAGTATGCAACTATGATAGGCATCAGAAGTGAGATGCTAACTGATCATTAAAACTCAAAACAGAGCTATCCTAAAACTAGGGCTAAGGAGTCACTTGAATAGAAAAGTCATTCCAACTTCTTAAACAAAGATCAGTTCTTTTCTTGAAACTTTAAGCACTATTAGCATTTTCCTATTGCGACCTCTGGGCAAATTTCTTTGCTGCTATTTTTTGGCTTTGACATTCTCAGGATCCTCAGGGGGTAAAACACACAAAATAAAAGGTAGGTGGAAGAATAAGATAATATTACTTCAATGATTTAAGTGGAAAGATCCCTTCCCCTTTGAGAACCAACATATTTTATACATAGCTAATGACTGACTATATTTGTGGTGTTTGGTGTGAAATTTCTTCAAATATCAGGCAAAAACAAATGTTGTATGTGTAGTTTTTTCCTTTTGTTCATGGTTTCTCTTTCTTTCCTAACTATTGTGGTTTTTAAAATTTGTGCTTTTAAATTGTACTAAGAAAATTAAATGTTAAATTAGCACGATTTCTACCATTGATCTCTTCATGTATAACACCAATTCAAATACAAAGCCATTTCCTTCAGCCCTATGCTTGTCCAGTTGTAGACAAAACCAACTACAAAAGCTCAGTTGAGGTCTTGCCAGACTTGCACACACTAATGTGCAACGCACCAAAGGTCTGTATTTGTTATAGCTTAGATATGAGGTGTCCTCCAGAAGCTCATGGGTGAGAAAATGCAAGAAAGTTCAGAGGTGAAATGAGTATTATGAGAGCTGTAACTTAATCAGTGCATTGATCCAGCTGAATGGATTACCTGGGTGGTAACTATAGGCAGGTAGGGTGTGGCCAGAGGAGGTAGGTCAACAGGAGCATGCCTTTGGGGAACTTAATTTGTCCTTGTTGAGAGGAGCTCTCTCTCTCTCCATTTCCTGGTGACCACATCCTGAGCCACTTTATTCTTTCATATATGTCTGCCATGATGTTCTGCCTCGTCTTGGGCCAAAGCTATGTAGTCAGACATCTATGGACTGAGACTTCTGAAACTCTGAGCCCCCAAATAAACTTTTTCTTCTCTAAAATTATTCTTCTTAGGTCTTCTTGTCACAGCAGTGGCAAACAAGCTAAATCAATATCCATGAGGCTTTGAGAACACCACCTATAAAGGGCACAACAGGGATATCAGAGTCAGAAATTGCTCTTACATTCTCTATTCAAGCACATGCTCCATTGACCAGCTGGATTTCACTTACAAAAATAAAATTCAAAAATAAAATCATTAAGATTTTCAAGATGGTCACTATGTAGCATTAAACCAAGTTCTGGACATATGGTGCTATGGAATTTGGGCAGGCCACACTGCCATGAGGATACCCTGGGCAGCATCATTGTAACACTACAATTTTCAAATTAAACGCTGCCTTACCACTAACATAGAATGTTCTGGATTTATATGTAAAGTTTGGGATGATGGTTAAATAATTCAATGTACTAGATACTTAACATTTTTTGGCTACACTTTCAAGTTTTGTTCAATATGATCAATTTTTTTTACTTATATCAAATAGCCACACATATTCCCCTTGAATATGTCTTCAAATTTTTCCTTTTCCAATGTTCTTTCTTTGATTCATGCTGTAAATTTTCCATAAGTAACTACTCATGGTCTATATTTTGGATGTACTAAGTATAGTCAACAAACTGTGAGAATTAATGCACATTACAGAACAAAATAATCTGTAAACCGTCACACCCTCTCTCTTCTGAACTCAACTTATATATGCATTTGCTTATTTTTAAATTAATGCATTCATTTATTCTGGTGTCTTTTTCTTAAGGAATACCTTCTCTACCCAATGCTTTAAAAATGACAAGTTTCTCAGACATGTACATTTGTTACTCAGTGATAGATCCTTTGAGAGTAAATCTGCCTCTTTCTTGATGTTGATCTACCTTTCCCCTCCACTCTTTTTTAGAGAGTTCTTGCATTTAAAATTTAAATCATTAACTCTGAGCAAGAAATGGCAGGATCTCAAAACTTGCATACGTTACCAGAATGCAGCCTGGGGGCTACACCGACTCTTCCAAATTTTAATACTCCCAGGTGTTGCTGATGTTGAAAACACTCCAACTCTACCCTGTATTTGCAATGCTACCCTGCTCACCAAGAGTGCAAATCTAGTGTAAACCTTATTCTTAATAAGGCTACCAGGATCCAAGCCAATGAAAAAGAGGCAGCCTTCATAAATATTCACACCTCACCAGAGATTTAGCCGTAACAAGTAATGAATAGTCATAGGGATTCTCGTCATTGACTGAGACCCATCAATGCAGAAACAAAACCCTGCTTCCAGAACAAATTAGAGGAAATGTATCTGTAAAATACAGGCTAAGAGTGGTATTATGAGAACATCATTCTGATTTAGAGACATTTCAATTACATTTCATCTTTCATTTATTTTTCTCCCCTCCCCAGATTACACACAGATTTTAAATAATTAACTCTCTTAAAGACCTATTTTTCCCAGCATACCAGTGTTTTTTTCCTTCTACTGGGGTAACTATGTGTTCATATGCCACAGACAGTGATAAGATACGTGTGGTTCCTCGTTATGGCACATCTGTTTGCTTATGAGGCTCAGGGGAAAGTAGTAGGTGATTTTTTAAATGGTTTCTGGCTGCGGTAGAACATTTCATTCTGGAACTAGAAAACCACTTGGTTTGACTACCTTCAATTTGAGAATAAAATATTTGGGCTTAAAACATAAAGTGGGTAGAGGCATATGGGCTACAATGAGTCAGGAAGTATTCTGGACACTAAATCTGCGAGAGCGGGGGAAAATGTGTCTCTCCTTCCTTATTTCTCCCTTTACTGCTTGCTAAATAGAATTGTCAAGGCCTCCAACCTCCTGCATCTGTTGCAATGTTTTGTAGATTAGATATTTGGAAAGCACAGTTGCTTTTCTGGATCTGTGTTCAATGTGATCAGCTCTCTACTCTGAAACCCATGCAATTAAAAATTATTTTATGGAAATGTATTAAAATCAGAAACATCTACTTGTATGGACTACTTTCCCTCTCTACAGCTTCCACCCATCCACATGATCAGGTTATAAAAGTTACTTGAAGTTCTCCACTTATTTTAATGGATGCCTAATAAGAGTCCAGAGAGACTTTTTTTTTTACTTACCCATTTAACACTCTTATTATTCATCTACACACTGATCTGTCTTTCTCTTTTATTGAAGTAAATTGCAGTTGACTTCCAGCAAATTCATTTCACAGCCTGTCACCTCCTCCATACCCTGCTCTATACCTGCAGTCCAGGAAACTTGTAACTACATTCTAAATTAAACACAAATTCCTCAACCATACATTCTGGTTCTTGTCATTAGGACGATAAATCAGAGAGCTTTTGATACCAAACAATAGATACAAAAAGGAAAAAGAAAAGGAGAATCTATTTGTGATAGAAAGGAAAAACCCAGCTAGGTCTTTTATTAGCTTCAGACCCAGACTAACCCAGAGCCTCAGATCTTCCCATTAGCCCCCAGTTTCTGTCTTCTTTCTTGTCTTTAAACTGAATTCAGTATCAAACATGGTCCTGGTCACCTTTTCATCAATGTGACCAAATTACCTGATGAGAACACCTTAGAGGAGGAAAAATTTATTTTGTCTTCTGGTTTCAGAAGTCTTAGCCCATGGTCAGCCAACTCCATTGCATTATGGAGGACAGACATGGTGGATGAAAGCTGCTTAGCTCATGACAGCCACAAAGGACAGAAAGAGAGACACAGAGACAGACACAGAGAAGAAGGGGGGAAGCTAGCAAGGGGCCAGTGGGAAGATCAACTCTTTCAGGAGGCAGATCCAGAGACTTACATCCTGCATCTAGCTCACACCACCCCACAGTCCATCCAGCTATGAATGGATTCATCTATCACATGGACTAACCCGATGATGAAGTCAGAGCCCTTATGATCTAATCACTGCCTAAAAGCCCCACCTCTGAACCTTGCTGCATTGGGGATCATGCTTCCAACACATGAGGTTTGGAGGGATATTCCAGATTCATACCATAATGAACAAATTTTATCCACTTGGTGATGTCTGGAAGTTCCATCCAGACTTAAATCCTATCAGTTTTGAGTCTGTCAGAAGGGATCATTCTTCTTTACAGCAGTTCCCATGGAAGTTCTAGACAGACGTCCAATGCACTCCTTGGCCTACACTAAGTCCTTGCCTTCCTGGGTCCATCCTCGTTAGTCAGAGGAAGATGATGCTGTGAGGGAGCAACCCAAGTCATATTCCCACCTTGGAAGGAAACCTGGAGTCTGCTGCATCCCATGGACCATGACACTGGTAAAAAATTAAGGTCTCAAAGCCAACATTTTGACACCTGTTGGAACCAATATCCTACATTTCTTATCTTCTCGTCTCCTCTTCATCTAAAACAGCATGTTATGAAGTCCTCCCCTGTTTGTGTTTTGTAGTACTGGGGATGGAATCCAGTGCCTTGCACATACTAAGCAAGTGATCTACCCCAGAGCTATACCCACAGCACTTCTTTTGAGACAAGGTCTCACTAAGTTGCCCAGGTTGGCCTCAAACTTGTGGTCCTACTGCCTGGCTCTCCCTGGTTTAATAACCAAGCAAACAGGGATGGCAGTAGGATAATTTGCCTAATTGGAAGGCATGAGTTTCAATCATGGTTTAGGGAGGCATGGTCCTCTTTTGAACAGACTGCAGCTATCTACCAAAGATTTTCAGGAAATCTTTCTACGAGTTCTTAATCCAAAATCTAGTCGTGTAATCAAATTTCTTTCCCAAAGACAGATGTCTCTTGGGATACTTGGCATCTGTCAAAGTAAAAGCTTAAATCTGGCCTCAGAGTTTCAGTGGCTCTGGCCTCTCTGAAATGTTTAATCATATATCGAAGATCACAAAGCCAGATGGTAAGCTAATTGTTCCAAACCCTAGGGCTTTCATTTTGAATTAAGTCCCTCAGACCTTCTAGTAGTACAACAGCCAAATGGGAATCTCATGAGGCCCTCCTTCTATTTGCCTGCCCCAAAGACCATTTCTCAAAGGTATAATTCTGCTAAACAATGAATTATTCCAGTATAAAATAAGATGCAAAGATAAATCTTTTCCTAGAAGGATCCTTGGAATCTAGCCCAGGCTCATTTCCCACAAGTCATGGCTCCAAAGGCCTGAACAAAGAGTTTGGACATTATTTGGTGTCTGCCAGTGCCTTAATCTTCTAACTCTAGTCTGAGGACCAGTAGAATGGGCATCACCTTGGAACTTGTCAGAACAAAACCTTAGATCCAGCCCAGAGTGTATCTCTAACATCTAAGATTTATACTTTTATGGAAATAGATCATAGAATTAAGAGCCAGTTTCTAGAGGAGGAATCTTGATCCTTAACTTTTTGTACCTCAGTGTCCTTAGTTTTAGAGAGGGGATAATAATGGCAATTTCTCACATCCCTTCCAAGAGGATTACATAAATTACTATATGTTAAGAATTTAGAACAGTGTCTGGGTCATAGTGATTCCTCAACCAATATGAGTTGATATCACATAATAGTGACTATTTCCAACATTCTGTTCTCACAATCAGAAATGAGAACAGCTGTAGTCAAAGCCTACCCCAAAGACCTGCCCCAAAGACATATGCAAATGCCCTTGGGGAACAGCTTTCACCCCGATGCCTTAGGATCTTTTTCCAAGGACTTTTTTTGGTCCCCCAGCATGGTGCATTTTTTTTTGTTTGGTTCTATTTTGGGGGTGTCAGGAGGCTCAGCAGTGATTTGGTATTTTTTCCTTGCTTTCATGCAACCAACAAGAGGAGAGACCTTTTGCCTTCATTGTATTTGTTTACCTTGGGACTTAGGGTGGCTTTTGTTGCCTACCCTCTGCACCCTCCTCAGGCACACAACCACCTGAGCCCTAACTTAACCATGGTTGCCTTCTGATGCATGCATTATTTTAAGTCTTGTTATTGAATTATACCCAACAGCACTACATACGCCTTAGGAGTGTCCAGACCTACCTCAGGGTGTAGACTTCTGAAATCACATTATATTACTTACTAATCTGAATTCCAACTACAAAGGAGGTCCTGTCTCCACATCCAGGAATTACCTCCAACTAGCATTTCAAAATGATTGACAGATAAATTTGTAAAACTTCATGTTGCTCTTCTCATTGCTCTTCTGCATTGTGTCATTGACTTTAGTTTGGTAAAAATAAAATGTTAACAATACACCACAACTTTTCTAACTTACCTCTGTCACTTAAAAAAATTTAATATCCTTGAAGCTTCCAAAAATGGAAGCATCTCCTAGCCCTCTTCTCTGAATACCTTTAGATAATTTCTTTTTATTGAACTTTCAAACTCCTTCTTCTAAAGCCTGATGGCAAACTCTACACCTCCCCCTGAGTGGTCATTATTTTCTGCCTTGAATTAGAATTGTTGTGTCTGTGCTTCATCAAGCTATCATTTTTGCCAATGACCTTTTTGGGTTCAAGGACAATAAACACCTCTATACACATGGTATATTTATATTTTTCACTGTGTGCCTGTTTAACCCTTCCAGTGTGTCATAGTCATTCAAAGGACAGATTTGTGTTTTATTCATGCATAAATTTAACAAGAGCCTGACCCAGAATTCTGTGTACAAAGTAGGTATATACAATTTGTTGAAAAAACAGCATGAATTTTTGAGCCTGTGTTTCTATAAGGAATATATGTGATGTTTAAAATTTAAATTTTAAAAAAGAGAAATGTCTGTGTTTTGTTTTGTGTGCCTTCATGGTTTAGATTGTAGTTGGTAATAAAATCCATATTTCACCTTTGCTCCGGTGAAATTATAAAGGTCTTCCCCTTCAAGAAACAGTCCTTACCCACACTCTCTTTCAGTCAGATAGAACTGACCACAGGATCTTTATCTCTTTCACTGTATCATATAAATTCTTCTACCATGTTACATTTATTGGTAAATGAACCTGCCATATTTTCTTACTTGTGAGATTTTCAAAAGACAAGAGCAATTTTGTTTTATATTTCTATATCCCCAATGTCTAGATCATAAATTTTGACCCCATTCTTTATTAAATAAATGGAAGAAAGGATGAATTGAATGTAAACCAATTGCCCTAGAGGAAGGAAGGATTCCATTGCATTGTTTAACTATCACCATGATAGTGCTTCATCACAAACTTCCTCTGGGGTTGGGGGCTTTTAAAAAATCATTTATTCATGCTCATATAACTGTGGTGCAATTGATCTAGCTGTGTCTGCCAGAGAGCTATGCTTCCCAGTGTGGGCCAGGTTTGGCCTAGCTCTGTATTACAGATTCAGCTCAGTCTGCACCACTTCAGCTGACTGGGAGGGCTCAGCTGAAGGTGCTGCAGGTACCGAGGGAACTTTTCTTATGGGACAGAGGAGATGCCAGGGAGAAAGTCCTACCACAGGAACACATCTCAGGACTTGGCTTGCATTATGATATCAGGATATAGTGAAGAAGGAGGAGAAGCAGGAAGAGGAGAACAAGGGGATGGGGGAGTAAGAGGAGGAGGAATAGCAGAGAACAAAGCCAAATACCTAAGACTAAAATCAATGGGATAAGTGAGAATATGCTTCAAGTCTATGAGAAAAACAAAGAAATCTTGGAGCAAAAGGCATAAATATGGATAGTAATGATCCATGGCCAACAATTCAGTCTATCATATCAGATTATAAAAAAAAAATATGTGAAGCCAACAGCCATCCTAGAGCTAAAGAGTTTATTTTAGCCACAGTGGTTCTAGAATATCTGTAGTTTGTGTCCAAGGTATGTAAGGAAGACTCCATTTTAAATCATATTTGAAGATCTTCAGAATAGATGCTTAGAGAGTTATCTATTTTCCTGTATTTAAAATATAAGTTATATACATTTATGGACATCAAATGTTGCTGTGCTCTGGTTACTAAGTCTAAGCATAAGTTCTTTCTTGACTAGATTGTCCTTATTATGACCCTGGTTTTGAAAACCCCCGTAGTGAAGTCGCCCCCTCCATGATTACTGACATTCATGACCCTCTCTTCAGAGCTGTGATGGTAATTAGACTTCTTCCTCATAATCAAGTCAGACTCCAAGAACAGTTAAGAATTTTTTCCCCTTTGAATTTGCAAATCATCACAATTTTAATACAAGTTTATGTCGTAGTTCCAAGGTTTAATATTTTGCACCCTCTGCTGGGGGAAAAAACAAAGAAAATTTCAGCACATGTGGAGAAGCAGGGCATTTGGGATAAAAGTGAAAGCTTTAGATTAGAAGAGCACTTGATTTTCATTTTCAATTATTTTGAGAATATGTTTCTGTACTCTCTTTGCATAAACATTATGTTGTGAAATTTAAATTCATGAACATTAGCCAAAAAATATCAAAACTTTCAATTTATGAAATACAGAGATCTGAAATACTCACTTCACGCCTTCCCTTGAGTACATTTTTTAATATATTTAGTGCAAGTTCCATTGAAAAAGACCCAACATCCAAGAAAAGAAAATTCTAAATATCTGAAGAACTGAGACTTGTAAAAAAAATGCAGCCATCTCTAAAATTTTCTCCTGCTTTTACTCATAAGAGGTGAAGAGCTCCATGAGAATGAAATTATCATGTGGAATGATAAATGTATTCAATGACAGAATGTTTGAAAGGAAGATTACAATAGAAGTTATTTCTAATTCTTTAAACCTCTACATGTATACCAACAACTGAGTGACAGTCCTAGAGTATGCTGAAGGTCGAACCTATTGTTCCAAGTGGCCAGATTTATTCATCCCCCGCACTCTCCTGGATGCTGCACTGTTGAAGGTATGTTTCAGCAGACATCACTCTCTCAGGAGCTCACGGTGCAACACAAACCTGCTATTTTCCAATCCAAGGTTATTTTTCAGGTCATCAATTCTATTTCCAAACATCTGACAGACTCTGGTGTTCTTAATTAGAATGGTGGCACATCTATCGATCATTATCTCTATGACTTCAATTTTCTCTTCAACTGGTAGCAAGTTCTGTTTCACAGACCTCGTCTCTAGCTCTCTGAATCATATCTATGAACTCTTACTAAACCAGTCTGACATTATTTGATAAGTAAAACACACACCATCAGATGTTAAATCAAAAACAGAACAGTTTACCTCTAAGGAAGAGGCCTGCAGGGCAAAATGGTTAATTCTGACTTTTCTGTTTCTCTATCTCAACCACCCCTGCTTCTCTCTCTCCATAAAGTCACAACTATCAAAATCATATGTCAATAGGATTATGAATAAACTATGAATATGAATAAATTTACATTTAAATATATGCATTGCTAGTCTTTATTAGTATAGGTGCTATAGTTTAGATAGGAGTTGTCCCTCCAAAACTCTTATTAGCCAATGCAAAAATTTTCAGAGGTGAAAACATTAGATTATGAGAGTTGTAACATAATAAGTGGATTAATCCCCTGGTGGGGATTAACTGGGTGGTTAACTATAGGCAAGTAGCATGTGGTTGGAGAAGGTGGGTCCCTTGGGGTGTGCCTGTGGGGTGGATATTTTGTCTCTGGTGAGCAGAACTTTCTTTCTATTTCCTGGTGGCCACCTCTTGAGCTGCCTTCTTCCTCTGCATAATGCCCTTCCTCCATGATGTTTTGCTGCATCTAGGGCCCAGAGCAATGAAATTGTCCATCTCTGAACTGAAATCTCTGAAACTATGAGCCCCAAGTACATTTTTCCTACTCTAAAATTATTCTTGTCAGGTTTTTTGGTCATCATTGTGAAAAACCTGACTAAAACAATAGGCAACACAAAGATGTGACCTTTGCAAAAACAGCCCTTCTAAATAGTTCCAGGTGGAAATACAGGGGAAAGAACCATGAAGTTCAGTGAGCTGCATTTTCTGTATGTTACTGCTATAAAAAGATTTTAAATCATCTGGATCTCACTTTCCACTCTTGTTTTCCATGTTTCACGAGGTATACTGTTTTAGTAGACCCTGTGTCTTTAAAGTCTCTTTAAAATGCCATCCTCATCCAATTTTCAATGTTATAATCTGGCTAGAATATCTTTCCTTTCCATTTCTATTTCTTCACATCAGATTATATTCAGCTCCTATAAAATAATTAACCATAAAGCTTCTTTTTGAAAAATGCCAGTATAAAGGGATATTTTTCCTAAGGTTAGGATTCACCTCATTAATTATTTCATTCATTTCAATTAATGTGTTAATTAGTCATGTCACATATTTGTCCTTACTATACAAATTTGGATCGAATTGATTAACCTTTAGACTTTTAGATCCCTATTGCAATTTATTTTTTTTGTTGTTTTTCCTAAGAAAAAAAAGCCCTGTTCTGTCCTGTGGTGTTCATTGTCCCACTTTGTTTTCTTATAGAATGAAGAAAGATCTGAAGCAAGAATTTGTCTTCTTTCACTGTCCAAAATTTCTCATGAACATTCTGGCTTTTCTATTAGTTTGGATTCCTTCAATTTGCAAATAACAGAAGACATAATAATCAAAGGAATACAAAGTGTTTCACTTTCCTGATGTTGCAGGGACTGACAGAGGTAGTTCTCAGGATGGAGGAAGAGATCTAAGGCATCAGGTGCTGATAACAAACACCCAGTCCTTTCTGGCTTCTGTCTGCCTGAATCTGTGCTAGTCATCTTTGTGTCACTGTGACCAAAATACTCAAAAAGACCAGCTTAAAAGATGCAAAGTTTATTTGGGGCTCAGGATTTTAGAGGGTCAGTCCACAGCTGGCCAACTCTATTGCTTTGGGTCATAGATGAGACAGAACATTCATTACTGAAGAATGTGGGAGAGGAAAGCTGCTAAGGACATGGCCATCAGGAAGGAGAGAGAGAGAGAGAGAGAGAGAGAGAGAGAGAGAGAGAGAGAGAGAGAGAGAAATCCAGAGAATAAGATAAAATCCCCAAAGCCCGCCCTGCCCCCAGCAACCCACACCCCCAATTATGTCCCACCTGCCTAGTTACCACTTAGTCAATTCAAATTACTAATCCATCAATGGATTAATATGCTGACTAGGTTACAGCTCTCCTAATCTAGTCATTTTATCTCTGAACATTCTTACATCAACACAGGAACTTCATGTATCCAAACCATATCAGTACCTGTCTTATTTCTCTGCATCTCTCTATGCTGGCCTCTTTATCCAACTCAGCCAAGATCTTTCCACATGGGAAGGGTCATGGCAGCCTGATCCACCAACTTCATACTCCAACAGTGAGCTGTTCTGATTGTCCAGCCATCCCTGGAAGGTGTTTGACTGGCCCTGCTTTGGCTCACTCACACCAACCTCTTGAACATGTCCTAATTGCCTGGGGCTTAAGTCTTACTAGTGTGAATCATAGGTGACTCCTATTTCTGTAGGTTCAAAAATTTTCTAATATGGGCAGGTCCTTAGGATTCAACTGCATGAGGGTCAAACCTGGGCCACATGCTATTCCTGGGGCAAAGTAGTCTTTTACTATGGAACTTTTACTGAGGAAAGGGTGATAAAACTGCTAAATAGCTAAAAAAAAAATTGGTGTTATTATTCTGATAAGAGCATTTTATATATGTGAAAAACTTAGAACTGATAATATAATCTGTATTACATGGGGACTTAGCCTGTGAAAACACAGTGGAACAACATAAGCCTGATTTTTTTCTAGTCTAAGTTTATTTTTCAGGGCATTGATTCTGTTTCCAAGCATCTGAAAAATTCTGTTATTCTTAATTAAAATGTTACATGAAGATACACACACGCACACACACACACACACACTTTCTTTTTATGTAAGTGAATTCTGCTCTTAATTGTCAGTTTTCAAGATAAACCTTTTAGCATATACAGCATTTCAAATCCCATTCTCAAGTAATTGAGAACTATGTTCTGAAATGTCTCCTATCTTTTTGCAAAAAGCCATTATTCCGTATTGAAAGACAAATGCTTATTTATTCATGATCCTATAATGAGAGGTATTTCAAAAGCCTTTTAAGAAGCCCATAGTTAAGGAGACTGATATTCCTCCAGACATTGTAAGTTTAATAAAGAATACAGATCAATAACAACTTCGTTCCATTCAAATAAAATTGGACTATGTGAAACTGCCAATATTAAACTCATTTTGACTTACAGATGTGATGATTTTATATTATTTGAACTATTAATCCATGAGAGAAACTTATACCAAATCTGGCCAATTGCATTCATCAACTATGAAGTTCAATGTCATTTTTGATCTAGGTCTACCATGGTACAGGAGTATTCCCAGCAGATACAGTTTAACTAATTGGTTTTCTCATCTCTTAAAAACTATGGTTTTGAGCTGAGCATGGTGGTACATTCCTGTCATACCAGTGACCCGGGAAGCTGAGACAGAATCATCACAAATTCTAGGTCAGCCTGAGCAATTTAGTGAGAACCTATATCAAAATAAAGAATAAAGAAGTAAGAGAACTAGGGATGTAGCTCAGTGGTAAATTGCCCCTGGGCTCAATCCCCAGTATTATTAAAACAAACAAACAATAAACCTATAATTGTGGTAATGGTACTATGTTTGAAGCTATGACTAACACAGGGTCATTGCCTCATCCAGTCTAGACATGGACGAGAGATCACATGGATTCCCTAATTCTCCAAGACAACAGAGACCACTTCACTTCTGTTTATTGTTTTATCCTCATCACCTAACACACCCCAAGTTAGGTCAAAATAGAAAGTTAGTACAGTTTCATTAAGTGAACTAAAAATAAACATATGGAAGTGTTTGCACTTTTAACAAATGTCTTCATGAATAAAAATTATACCCTAAGTATAAGGGGAAAGTTAATTTGGTGCTTCCTGTTCATTTCTCTGATGGCATGTGTGACCCAATTGTAAAATCATACACTAGAAACTGAGTGCTATCTGTGGAAAAAAACAACAAAACTGAAAAGTTGATAAAGGACTTAGAAATATCTAGTTTTTCACTTTAAAAATTAAGAAATTCAGGGCTGGGGCTGTAGTTCAGAGGCAGAGCGCTTGCCTAGCATGTGTGAGGCACTTCGTTCGATCCTTAGCATCACGTAAAAATGAAACAAATAAAATAAAAGGCATACTGTCTATCTACAACTACAAAATAAATAAAGAAATGAATGAATAAATAGATAAACAAATAAATAAATAGAAATTAAGAAACTAGTCAGGCATGCATATAATCACAGCAACTTGGTAGGTAGAGGCAGGAGGATCACAAAGCCTTCCTCAGCAACTTAACAAGACCTTTTCTCAAAATTAAAAGAGGACTGGGGATGTAGCTCAGTGCCCTTGGGTTTAATCTCTAGTATAAAAATAAATAAATAAATAAGATGAAGAAACCAAAAGTTAAAGGGTTCCAATAAGATTTTTCTTAAGCGCCCCACCCCTACCCCTGCCCTACAAGCCAATACAGGAGAAGGGACTAACCCAGGACTTGTGAATCCCACTCCAGCAGTCTTCCCATATTTTAACTGAAGTACCAAATCAACTCTATTTGTAATCCTTTAGGTGGATTGCACTAAACTTAATACAACACATTAGGTCACAGTGTACCTTGAAATAATAATTTTTGTTTAAAAATCTGTGTAATATGGCATTCATTTTAGAGAAGACTGTAGAGTGTTCCTTACTCCCTTTTACCAATGATGCTAAAGAGGATGTTTTAACCTTGATTTTGTATGTTTATCAGTTTAATTTTTCTGTGTTTCTAGAAGTGCATATGGATTAAGACACCGGGTTGATTCTTTCATTCATTTGCTCCGGTGTTGGTGGGAACCTGTCATGCCTAGAACTTAGAGCCTAGTGAAGGAGACACACAACAGAGACAAACAGACTCCTTTCACATTATGGAACATTGTCAGAAAATGAAGTGGTTGCTAACATAATGAATGATGTGGAATCACCTGGGGGAACCAGTTAGAGAGAGATAAGCACAGTGTTCTATATGGAGGTTCTATAAAGACAGAGACCAGAATGATGAGGGGACTTTCAGAGACTGAAGAGGAGAACATTGAGGCAGAAAAATCAATTTATACTATGTGCAGAGGCCCTAAGAAGGTAAAGAAGTTGAGAAAAGAAATCAAGCAACAGGGTCAAAGGAGACCAGAGAGGCTGGATTGCAGAGGCAGAGAGAGGTAGGAAAGCAGCACTGCAGGAGCGAGGCTTGATGTACCAACACTTCATTTCCCCCGTTGCTTCTTCTTTATCATCCGGTATTTGCAGAAACAGTTGGTTCCCTTGCTCATCTGCATGTCCACTGTTCTAGAACTGCAAGCTCTTACCTAGGTAAGGTATCAGGGGGTTTTGTTTTGTGTGTGTTTTTAAATCCAACTGGCAACCTTGAAAAACAAGGTTCATTTTATAAAAACAAAAGCAAGCTTGCTTACTGTTATGGACTGAATGTTTTTTTGCACATCAAGTTCATATGCTGAAATCCTAACTGCCAAGGTGCTGGTAATGGAGGTGAATCCTTTTTGAGGTGATGAGGTTCCAATCTCATGACTGGAATTATTGTCATTGCCAAAGAGACCTTAGAGTTCTCTTACACTTTGGTCACCCAAGGATACCAGGAGGAGATGAGTGTCTATGAGTTCAATGCTTATCACACTCAGTGTCTACTTGTGCTTTGATCCTAGACCCTTCAGTCTTCAGAACCATGAGAAATGAATATTTGTTGTTTAGGAAATCCCCTCCATGGTGTTATTGTTATAGCAGCTCCAATAGACTAAGACACCATCTGCTGTAAAATCTGTAGATTCCCCAAGTTCATGTTCTCAATTGCTAAACACATATTCCATGTGTTTAAGATCCAATGCACTGCTTTTCATGAGACTTAGTAGCAGAGATAACTGACAAAATTTGCTGCCACTCATGTTGCTTTCCGTACTGTAAGTGATAAAGTGCCCTGTCTCTGACCAAGGAGTTTCATGTCTTAATGAGCATCCATAAACGTTATGGGTAATAATCAAATCCCAGAACTGATCATGTGTAAGGTCCTCAGCAATTTGGCTGAAAAAATAGAAAAGACAACACTTTCATTTTTAAAGTGTTTAAAACAGTCATATAAACTGTTCATTTAATTTTTGATGAGGAAGGATTTACAGAATGCTATAAATGTTTGCTTATTTGTAAATAGGCACAAAAATATCATTTGATTATTCTATTGCAGAAATAATATATTGTTTTTAGAAAAAAAATATTTTCTATTCTATGTTAGTGGATTATTTTCATCTTAAATTTATATAACTAAAAAACAAATGAGCATTTTAAGTTTATTATATACTACTGAGGGATTTTTCTCTATTTTTCCTAAAATTTATGGTACCTATACCATAAATGCATTTTTCTTATGTATTCTGATAATATAGCTTGCATTAAATTTCCTTATAAGAATATATTAAATTAAATCTATATCAAAAACTCTATTGTATAATTATGAAAGACTACAAGTTATGGTATTATTCTCCTTTTAAAATTATTATTTTAATAACTTGTGTTGAACTCCCAATAATTCCCTAGAGCACAAACTGCAAGGGAGTAAGTACTTTTTTTTCAGGTCTGTGTTAATCAGCTTTCTGTCACCATAAAAAATGCCCCAAATAATAAACTTATAAAGAAGAAGGGTTGATTTTTTTTTATCTCATAGTTTAAGAGTTTTCAGTGCATGATTCGTTGACCCCATAATTATGGCCTGTGGTGGCATATCATGTAGGTGCGTGTCACAGAGCAAAACAGCTCCCCTTATGACTAGGAGTGTGAGAGAAAAAGAAGAAGAAACCAGGGTCTTACCGTCCCCTTCCAGGGCACATCCCTGCTAGGCCTCCCTTCTTAAAGGTGCTACCAGCTACCAATAGCACCAAGTTGGGGACCAACAAGCCTCTAACACATTGGCCATTAAGGTGACATTCTAGATCCATAACCAAGAAAAGGAAATGGCACCAGAAAACCTCTCCTAGGCAGTGTCTTCTTAAAGCTGGGCAGTAAGAGGGGTCTCATAGAGGAATGAAATGAAAGCAGCAAAATGCCTTCTACAAATCTGGAGGGCTCTATACCAGCAGGTGTTCTCATGGAGCCTAAAGGAGAGAGTGTCCCTTGTGATTTGGTCCATTTCAGCCTGTCACATCCTGTTCTTACAATTTTTGACTAAAACATGTAATTTAGAAAGAGGTGATTTGATTATTGATATAAAAATCAACAAATTGGGCTATTTTTAATTTTTTCCCTAAAATATTCACTTTTTTTTGAAGGTTGACTAAAGGACCAACATGATTTTCCTTAAGTGCATTTCTTCCTATTACAGATGCTGCAGCCAGATTGTCAATAAACTTATTTAAAATAAGTAAACTAAACTTCTAGATGGATGGAGTTACTCGATATTCCACAAGATGTGTTTTGAAGCTCCCCTTGTGAAATCTTACATGAATGATCATTCCTCTGATTAACTGTGGAACAGTGATTTATTCTACCTTGAACTTATAGTCTAAATATAATCATCTCATTACTGGTAACAAATCACCTTAAGAGCAGTTACGGCTAGAATATTTCCTCACAATCTGGAATGAAACATTGAAGACAACTTTCAGTTCTCTCTCCCTTTATCATGCTGCAATGAATCTGAAGGTTAATTTACTTTCCATCTGCCTTTACTTCTTGTTCTGTTGATCTTATGCTCCCCGCCCCCCACCCATGTTTCTTCCATAGGTTTACATTCTCTTGATTCTAAACCTCTTTCCTCTCACCACTTGCAGAGTTGGTCAGTGAGACTTCACACTAAAGTACCACATTTTTATTAACACAATATAAACTCCATTTTCCTCTCATAATTATTCAACTACTTTTGCCATTTAAAATTTCTTTTGGAGCAGGTTTTGTTTTTCCAATAGATGAACAGTACTTTAAAAGTTGTAAAAACAAACAACAAATATTTCCAAATATTTTCAGGATCTCCTGAATTAGTCTTTCTAAATGATAGTCATGTAACCTCAGCATGTTTTGATAACAAAGCTATTGTTACATTTTCCTCCATTTCGGCAGTCAATACCAGCTAGCGAATGACAAAATGACAAGATTATATTTGTATCTACATCTATTCAAGGAGACAGGCAATTGAATACTGCAACATTTAAAATTTCGATTGGAGTTATTATCAATTGGAAGAGAAACTTGGCCAGTCTGATGAGATGTGAGCTGGGTTTTGATCACAGTTTAATCTTGCTCTATCAAATTATAGGTTGCACAGTGTAATGGCTAGGAATATGGGTGGTCAATCTTACTTGCTTATTTTCATCTTGACTTCATAATACTTAGATCTATAAGCCTGGACAAATACCTAGGCCACTTTTTCCTGTCATTCAACTGGGGGTCTTAAATTAGTTATTTATGCTTGAGAAATGTCAGTTTTCTGATTTGTTAACCAACGATGTTGGTACACCTATAGGGTTGCAAAGATTTAAGGGAGACAAAGAAAAAATACCATAAATAGTTCAATATACATTGTACATTGTTTCTTTGAAAGTGACCCAAATCCAAGAAATTTGTATTAAATTTCTAGTAAAACTGTGACATCATTTGGGGGGTTTAGTTGTTTTATCTTATAATAATTCTTCTGCATATCTATATTTATTAACCCTTTTTAATTTTTAAATGTAAGTTTTAGTGTATAACCATACTAATGTTTAAAATGCAAAATTGGTTCCTCATATCCATGAAGACAGTTATTCTCATTTAAAAAAAAACTGAAAATATCATATAGCGGTGAGGATGTGGGGAAACTGGAAACCTTCAAACTGTCGGTGGTAATGCAGAATGGTGCAGCCCTCAAGGAAGACAGTCTGGCAGGCCCTCAAGAAAGTTGAACAGAGTAATCGTAAGGTCCTGAGTTCTACTTCAGGAGATACTTCCCAGAAAATTGGAAGCAAGATGTCTAAGAGATACTGGTATATTACATCTATCCTAGCTGGCAACCTATTGCTGGGTTCAAAAAATCTAACTATTTCAATAACTTAAGAAACAGTAAAGGAAGCATGCAAACAAACAGAAGTGCCTTGGCTCTCTGAACTTCAGGGTCCCTGGAAAGAGAGCAAGCCACTGGAATTCTTTGTTCTTATATAGGTGACACACAAGTGTTGGTTCCATAGGACAGTCTATCCCAAACAGGGCAAGGGGTAGAATTACAAAGGAACAGGTGAGTGTAACTCATTCCCACCAGGTGACACCTACTCTTGGAGCCACGCCTCATTATCTGAGCAGAAGTAAAGCCCAAGTTATTGCGGGATGCAATAATTGTTCAGTATTTCTTGCTCAGGACTTAAGGGTGTGTATTTCCAGAGTGACTCCAACACTGGTACACCTATATAAATGGCAGGCCTTTTAGTTTTTGTACCAGGGATTGAACTCGTGGGTGCTCAACCACTGAGCCATAGCCACAGCCCTTGCTAGTATTTGTTTTGAGATAGGGCCTTGCTAAGATGCTGAGGATGGCTTTGAACTTTCGATCCTCCTGCCTCAGCCTCCCAAACTGCTAAGATTACAGGAGCATATCACTGTACCTAGCTGTAAAGCAGTTCTTCACAACAGTCAAAAGGTAGAAGCAGCCCAAGGGGTTATGGGCAAATAACTGGATAAATCAAATGTGATACACACACACACACAGAGGGGGGGCGGGAGAGAGAGAGAGAACACAATATTCAGCCTTAAAAAGAAAGGGAATTCCAACACAAGCTATGACCCAGGTAAAGGTTGAGGACATTATGCTAAGGGAAATAAGCCAGCTAGTCGCAAAAAAACACAAATACTCTGTGATCCCACCCTTGCAAGGTGCCTGAACAGTCAAATGCCTAACAACAGGAAGTAGAATGGACATTGCAAGGGGTCAGTGTGGAGAGCAGAATGGGGAGTTATTTACTGGGAATAGTATTTGAATTTCGCAAGAGTAAAAGAATTCTGGAGATTAGTCACCACAACACTGTGAATGTATGTAATACTGCTGACCTATTAACTGTGGTCAAGATCACAAATTTTATGGTTTATAAAGCCCGCAAATGCTGTTTTTGGTGGGTTTTTATTTTTTTATTTTTTTTTACTATCCTACAGCTACACAGACCTGACAGCATTTGAATCAGAGAGGGGCACTGGACAAGTGATGCCCCATGTCATACCTGGGAAGGGGCTAACTGTGCAGAAATCAAGGGAGCTTGAGTTGGCACATCTGCAGGCTGGTTGCGGGGACAGTGCTTCTGCTTTACCAGTACTGTCTTTTGTTTAAAAGAGATCTCGTCCCTAACTCGAAGCAGTGTATCTGTATTGGTTTTTTAGGGCACTCGCAAGAAAATACCACAGATCAGGGTTACTTAATGTACAGAAATTCATATTCTTACGGTTCTGGAACCTGGAAGTTTGTGGATCAGTAGGTTTGGTTTCTACTGGACCTTGCTTGTGGTTTGTAGGTGGCTGTCTCCTTCTCTCTCCTCACAGGGTTTTACCTTTGTGAGCACAAACCTGTGCTAATGTTTTTCTTCTCATGAGGACACCAGGCATATTCAATTAGAAGCAATGTTAAATACTTCATTTTAACTTAATTATCTCTTTAAAGGCTTTATCTCCACATATAGTAACTACATTCTGAAGTCTCAGGCATTGGGGCTTTCCCATGTGAATCTTGGGGACACTATTCAGTCCATGACAGAATCTCATGTGGCTTAAAAGTAGAATAAATGGAAACTATTTATTTAGGTTTTAATCTTCAAAGGTAGGTGCTTTGGGTATGTATATAAAATGTGATGTCCCTCTCATAAATCAAATATTCAAAAAGTATAATGTGATATAGATGAGATCATTCATTCAGCAAATTTTGAGTCATCAATCAGTTGAATAGATGACAGGCCACCATAAGGAAAGAAGATAAAATACAGTTCAGGCTATCTAGAAACTGAAAATAAGTATCATTATTTTAGAAATTATATTCATTTAGCAATCCACACTTATATGGTTTTTTATACATTGTCCTATGTAATGCTCATAAGAACCTTTTAAGTAAGGTGTGAGCCTAGGCTACCTGTGAAAGTTCTAAATTTATTTCTATTGAAACTGGTTCTGGAAATAATTTATGGTGGTTTTAAAAATGGACCCTTTATATCATCTTAAGACAGAAGTAAGTGGAGCAAATTTTGCAGAAGGAATCAGAGAGTAAAAACATAGACCAAATCCAAGTGGAGAATTCTGGATTCAGAGGGTAACGGGAGTGCCTGTGTTTAATTTCCCTTTCTGTCCCAAGTTCGTGAGGAGAGAGAGAGAGAGATCTTAAACCAAAAAAAGTTTCAGACAAAAGTGAAACATAGAAGGACAGATACTAGTGGATAGAGAAAGCAGGAAATAGGACAAAAACCATCCTGGGTACCAAAGGACCCACGTCTGCCCTTCTGTCCCCAGTAGATGATCTCCTGGCATCACCTGTTCAGAAGCTTGCTCTGTGCCATCCCTCAGCTTGTCAAAGGCAAGCTCCTGAAGCCATAAGCAATTTCCCAAATTGCAACGGGAATAGCAAATAGACAGTTTTTACATATGTGAAGAAAACAGACACAAGTCCTGGGCCTTAGGACCTTAATACAGAAATTGTGGGGACATAGTTCAGCCCCAAAACACATATCTCATACATCCCCAGTCTTCAGTAAATGTAAACTGTATTTTATATTCACAGATAGGTACTCTTAGGATGAATACAAATCATGATATTCCTCTCATAATTCTTGTTTTTCAAATATAATGTGGATAGATTCATCCATTGAGCAAATTCAGGTGGAGAAAGAGAGTGGAAGAGGAATTAGAGGATATTTTGAATTATGCAGTCTCTGAGAGACCAGAAATAGCATTCTGAAGAAGCAGGCAGGAAAAATAACCTAGTGAGGGTCTTCAAATTCTTAAAAAAAAACAATTCCTTCTAGCAGGAGGAGGAAGAGAAAGAAGAAGAAGAGGAGGAGGAGGAGGAAAAAGAAACTAAAAGCTTGAAATTGATAGATCAAGAAGTTACAAGAAACTGATAGATCAAAAACAAAACAAAATAGTAAAACTTCCTTTGAGTTAAGCATTTTATATGCAAGTGGACATGAACAGCAGGTGTGAGTCAGAATAAGGAGAAAATACTGGAATGAATAAAATAAGTAGGAGAAAAAAGGAATCAGAAATGATATGGAAACATTTTTAAATAAGTGAATATCATCTTGCCCAAAAGTGGGAATTCCCAGACAAATATTTTGTCAAACAGATCACATACATGCAATTTTGATGGAGTGTTATGTTGTTTCCTTGAGGATTTGCATGCAGGAAGAAAACAATGGGGGATGAGAGGTGAATAGAAGTAAGGGAGCCACTTCTTAACACACCAGCCAAGTGCTTCCCCATGCTTCTCACAAAAAGCGTCTGTAAATTGTAGAGTAAGCTCCTTGTAAAATGAACATGTATTAAAAGCCTGGTCACAATTACCTAAAAAGAGGGGAAAATCCAGATGACAACAGCTTTATCATGCATAGTGGCAATAATATCCACGAAAAAGAGGTCAAATGCATCTGGAAACTTGAGGAATTAAAGATTTTATTTGTAAGTCAAAGGGGAATTTCACATCAAAAATCTAAGAAAAACTCCTGATGCTTTTTTTCCCCCAAAGCAGTAAAATACTGAGACCTATTTTGTTCCTTAATTTTTTAGATGAACATGAAATTCCTGTAAAGATGAAGTTCTCTTAATTATGAAGAAGAAAGGCCTCATCAGAATAAATCTTCTTCATTGACTCAAGGAGGATCAAGCCTGTAGAAAGAATAAATGGGAAAGTCTTTTATACATGTGCTCCTCTGCACAGGTTCAAGTAAGTTAAGTACTATGACTGTTCAAAAACAGTATTTATGACATTCTATGAACAATCTGAGAGGCTAGAAAACAACTAAATATTTAATAATTGAAAGAATGGATAAATTCCAATACACTAATGAAATAAAACAATATGCAGATGTTTTATAAGGGAAACCTCTAGGTAGTGACATGGAGAAATGGGCAGAAAAGAACATAATAATAAGACAAAGTTTCACTGAAAAAAAAATAGCATTTTAAATCTATGTTTTAAATTCACTATATCCATATGCTTAAACTCACCTATGAATATGTATGTTCATGCATGTTAATAGCTATTAGCTTGGACAGAGAGGGGCCCATATGGCCAAATACAGCTACTCTGCCATGGAGAAGAACCAGGGCAAAATATTTTAAAGGGGGTGAATGAAATAGAATGCTGGATATTAGCAAGAGACCACAGGAACCCTAAACTGCTTGTATGGTTGGAAAAAAAAATCCAGAGAAAAGAATAAAGCAGACTGGAGCATCCACCCCAGCTCCCTGGAGAGAGAAACAGGCAGCTCACCACCACCAAGGCAAGGAAAATGGGACAGTCCCAGAAACCCCATGGCAGGAGCAGACTGGCAGTCCTAACTGTAGGATGATGCCATGTTCCTTCTAGATTAAAGTTGGTTTGAGGAGCTGGCTGGTCTGAGAGTAAGCTCCCAAGAAGGACTTCATACAGGCCTCCCTCTGCCCAGAGTCACTACTAGAAGCCACCTGCCTTAGGGGACTCCATGAAACTTCCAGAAGCCATGGACTCAGGTCCCACCCACTCCTGCCCAGGGAACTAGTCAAGATCTTTTCCTCAGGCCACAACCTTGGGACTGCAGCTGAATAGAAGGAATTACCTGGTTGACTCACACTGGTCCCCAGCCCATTCTGCAGCTCCAGGCATGTGGCTACCAGTGTCCCCCATCCAGGCACCACCTGAGTGGCACCTTGCAGCACCTAGGGAAGCTTTCCTTCCCAGCCAAGAGCCTTGAGACTCAGCTACCAGAGCAAAAACTCCAGAACCACACAACTTGTCCTTGATCCTGTCCATGACCTGAAGAACAAGGACCATGGCTGACATTGCCAAAGCCTCATCCCCACCAGTACTCGCTCTGGGAGACTTATAGATCCATTACTCTCCACATCCTAGTTTGGGGACGGCATATATCAACCAGGCCTCCATGCTCACCTAGGCAACCTAGAGAACATCTCCTCCATGCCCTACATCTCCAGGAGATGGATGCATAACAGCACCAGAGTCCAGGTGTTTCCTGCACATTCCCTGGAGGACTCAGGGAGGGTCTCCTCCAGACCTCACAGATGTGGGGCTACAGCTGCTAATGTCAAAATTCCTGGTTCCACTTGCACCTATCTCTTGGAACCTGGAGAATGCACCATTTGGGTCTCGCAACTTCCAAAAAATGGCTAAGTGTGCTACATGACCTAGTTCAAGATGCTGTCACACCCACAGGGCCCAAGCAAGGTCCTTCTGTCCTCCACAATTTCATAGTTACAGGTGCCACAGACCCCAGCACACTATTTTTATTTTATTTTATGCAATTCATAACTTAAATCTGGGAAGATTCTGATTACAAAGTCATTATTCATGCTTGCTTCATTTGTAAATTGCAAAAAAAATGTATAGAGACAGGGAAAAAAAGATAACTAAATATTTCATCATTTAAAGATAACATCAAAGATAATGTTAAAATTATAAGGCTTATACTTCTAGTTTTCATTTGTGCTCATATATGTTATAAAAATTTTTAAATTAAGACTACATGTACATAGTAATATAAAGCTTTACAAATGCACATATGTTTATATACAGGTACATGCTTACAAAAAATGATGATTTACATGATAGATTTTTAAGCATACTATGTAAAAAGATTCCCCATGTTATTAAACACTCTTCTAAAAATTGCTTAAATGTTTTGGTCTCATTTTACTTTTCATTTGGATGTGGCAAGACTTCATTAACCAATTTAGTATATAGGAGTTTTCACAGCATAAGTCTTTGAACATTTCCATATAAGATATCAGGGAAGTAAAATTTCTTTTCATTATTTTTTTAATGTCAAGTGACATTTCTTGATCAGAATTTGGACTTTTAAGGCTTTGGATAGATCTTTCAGAACTGCTCCCCAGAAATATTTTACCATGGCCAGCTCATAAGAAGGGTGTTTTCTCTCAACTTGGACAACAGTAAGAATGTAACTAAAACAAATTTTATCATCATCAAAGGCTGTCAATACAGTGTTGCAAAATGATATCTCTCGCCTTTCATACTCAACCAATTAATGCCAGTGAAACTGCCTGAAAGCATACACAATACGCAGGACAAGTCTTTACTATGAAAGGCAAGTAGGTTTCCAAACTTTCAAAATATCCACTTGGAAGTAGGTCATTTGGGAAGAACCACTGAGTACCAGATACGTTCTAGGTATAACTCAGATACCAACTAAAATCGTTCATCCTGTCCTCTGAGATTCAAATTAAATTAATTCCAACCTATGTTGCTTTCTGTAGGAAATGTAGTAACCCTCTAAGAGTCTGAATCCCAAAGAGCATATGCTTTGTGGTCAGCCCGTGTTCTCCTTTCTGGCTCCACTGGCACTTGCCCCCCTCGCTCCATGCACCTTCAATAGAGCAGTCCTCTCATTGAAGCTGTACCGATGTAGCATGGACTACTGCTTAACACCACTGGCCAAGTTCATTGTCATTCATAATGGCCATGTTTTGGGTCTGGAGTAGAGAGTTCACACTCTAATCCTACACAGCCAATGGCATTTATAAATTATAAATGTATTAAATGAATAGAAATTAAGTATTAGCCATCCCCATTTCCAAAAGTCATTTAGCTGGCACTCTAAGAATTTCTCATTGCCCTGGTTTTGCATTTCTGCCCTTGATTCTTTTCTCTCTTATCCTGCTATCTCATTTCTTCCCTGTTTCTCTTCATACCTCTTACCCAAGTCAAACACACGTTCCCTGTGTAGAATAGTTTAATGATTGCTTTTTCTCTCTAAAAACCATCCAGTCAGAACCCAGGAGACTTCCTGTTCATCAGTAAATGTGCCCATTCAGGAATGTTCCTAGACATTTTTTTAAAGCAATTTTCTCCTAGTTATTATAACTAGCACTTGAAAGAACACATTTTGCCCCCTCATTGTTTCAAAAATAAATGCCGGGAAGGCTTAGTTATCCATGGGGAGAAAGAAACTGATCCCTGCTTTACAGGACCACCATCACCCTTAAAAAAAAAAAAAAAAAAAAAAAAAAAAAAAAAAAAAAAAAAAAAACATGGTATCTCTTCTTTAACTTTAATCCATATATCCTTGCAGGTACCTATTGACTTTGATCACCATATCTGATCCTGAGATGAACACACCTAGGACAAACTATGAAATATGGACGCAGGGGAAATAGTCTTTATTCAAGAACCATGGGTGAAATATACCACACCAATGGCATTTCTGGTGGCTCTGTGAATTCCTACATTTTGCTATCTCATTTACAGGACCCTGGTGAGGTCAGTGCTGGCTAGTCCTATTGCTGCTTTTGACTCATTATCATGCCAAAGAATGTTTGAACTCTTATGGTTTGGATTTAGGAATGTTCCCCCAAAAGCTCATGTGTCAGGTAGTGTAGCACTGTCCAGAGGTGGAATGATTAGGCAGAAGCTAAGACCTCATCAGTGGATTAATAGTTTGAGTGGATTACTGGGAGGTAACTGTAGGCAGGTGGGTTGATATCTGTGGGTGTGTCCTAGATTATATATATTTCCTGATCTCTTCCCCCATCTCTCTCTCCCTTTTTCTCTCTCTGTCTCTATCTCTCTCTCTCTCCCTCTTCCATTCTTCCCCATGGCCATGAGCATCACAGCTTTTCTCTGTCATGCTCTCTGCAATGATGTCTATGGAACAGAATCGGCTGATCATGGATGGAGATGTCTGAAACTACAAGCCAAATAAATCTTTCCTCCTCTAAGTTGTTCTTTTCAAATACTTTGGTTACGATAATGAAAAGTTCACTAATCTGAGCCCTGCTTCTATCCCATTCAGCATTTGGAATGAGTACATTTTATTTAACTAATCTGAGCCCTGCTTCTATCCCATTCAGCATTTGGAATGAGTACATTTTATTTAACTCACTTTCTTTAGTTAGACATTTTTCTGAATTCCTGGATCTTGCTAATACTTGGAGTCCTCATCCATCCAAGAGTTCACAACACAGTTTGTGAGAGTTACCTATAGACTGCTGGGAAAACAGAGGCTCACATGCCATGACACATGCACTGAATCCCAACTTCAGAGGAAAAATCACACACTCTAAACACTGAAGTGTTGCTGATATGACACCAGACCAGGGAAACACAGAAAAGGTCCACTTTTTTTTACAAGTTTTTTCCTTAATATAAAATTTATGACACCTGGAATGATAGGAAAGCCAGTTGGAGCCATGCAATTTTTTCTAAGTTTATCATGAAAGATATAAATTTCATTATAAATGATTACAAAGAATAATATGTTGCCAATAGACTGGACACTTCTATGAGGTAAAGAAAAATGAAGGTTCTAAAAGGCTCACAGAAAACCCCTTTTTCTAACATGCAGGTAGCATAGCATTCACTCAACTTTCATACATAACCAATCAACCAACTCAATAATGTAGCAAAAGCTTGTGAGAAAGGAACAGACAGTGGGACCAGTTAATGAAACAGAACTGATGGTGAGCTGCTATGAGAATGTTGGTCACAGAAGGCAAGATGGATGAAGTATTGATATAATTTACAGGTAAACAGGGAGGTCATTTCAGGACTCAACACTCAGAACAGTGACCATGGCACCCTTAGTGCAGCAAGATTCTTGCCAACTTTTATTATACCCAGCTCAGTAACCAGGATAACCATGCTCTGACTCTATTATTGAAGTTTTCTCTTCCTAGGATTTCCCTAGGGGAAATTTGAAAAATCATTAAACTCATATGACTTTTTAGGTGTAGAATCCTACACCTAATGTGACCTTTTATCATTCATTAGTTAAACCATTTTAGGTGTTACAAAGACAAACAAAATAAAAATAAATAAAAACAATCACAAAAGCTTGTACTCTATGCGCATTAACCAAAGTTCTTTGAGTTACAAGAAACTTACAAGTCAAATGAACTCATGAGAAAGAGAGAGAGAGAGAGAGAGAGAGAGAGAGAGAGAGAGAGAGAGAGAGAGAGAGAAGTATCTTATTGAGTCACATAATTACAAGTCTAAGGACCTGCTCCTGACTCAGCTGGGTCTAGGCTTCAAATGCCATCCAGACTTGATTTCCCTTTCTTGGCTCTACCTGCTTACTCTTGGCTTCATTGTTATATAGTCACACTCTTTTTTTGCAGACAAATAGGAGCTAACAACTGAAATAGAAATTATTTTCTCAAAAGGAAAACTGAGACCAGTTAAATTTAACCAAGTTTACTTGAGTGAGAAAAAAAAGGGTCCTAGAACCTGGTTTCTTTCCAGACCCAAGATGTTCAGAGTACAGCACCCTATCACCTCTGAAGGTTTTTATTTACAGCTAGAGAGAGGGAAGTGATGTACAAAACCAATCATATTGGCTGCAGTGGTATTTCCCTTTTTTGGTCATGTTTTGATAGCTTTTGGCCTCTGGTTGACTAGAAGTTCAACTAGTATGATTTTCTGAGATTCAGTTGCTTGGTTACAAGGTATACCCTTAGGATAATTTATAATTTATTTATACATCAAGGTAAGTTACAGTTCACTATGTATAGAGGTCACATTGAAACAATATTTATCACCCAAGTACAGGACAAGTTTAGGCCAAACTTATTTCCATTTGACAATTATCAAGTGAAAATATTGAGCATATTAAGCATCTTGTGCTTGCTAATACTCTATATAATCTTCTTACTCCTCACAATAGCTCCATGAGATAGGTGCTATTATTGTCCCATTTTAGAGAGGGAAAGACCAAATCAGAGAAAAGTGAAGTAATTTACTCAAAGTTAATAATGGTGGAAGCAGGATTCTAATCTAGATGTCTGACACCAGAGCCCTATTAGGTTGGATCAATTATTCTCAGTTTAAGAGAAGATCGGGTGTATCTGAATGTTATCACTGAGCATGATTATTACAAAATAGAGAGTGAGAAGACAGACTTCACAACAGAAGAGGAGAGACAATGCCACAAGAATAAGACCATTTTTTTCTTCTCATAATTGAACAATAAATCTAACAGAAAAAATTGCATTAGGATCTTCCTTGAGAAGGTAATTTACCCCTCAATTCTTAGTAGTTCAGATAAGTTTTTGGAAGCCTCTTAGATTTGCAAACATAGAACAAATGTGCAAATGGTCAGGTTTCCAGGAAAATGGAATAAAGCAGAGAGCTACAAGAAAGTGAGAAAGAATTTTAACATATTGATTTGAAACATCTTAAATTTACTTGTTTCCTTGCTTTCCTCAAAAGAATCAGTTCTCTCTTTTACACACACACACACACACACACACAGACACACACACAAACACACACAAACACACACATTCTATTTTTTTTTTTTAGTCTTATTCTTGGTTGAAGCATCAGAAGGTTTATTTGTTAAGAAACAAAGTCACACCAAAACTCACATAAATACAGTAACAAGATAAAAAGAAAATAACAAAACCAAAATAAAACCCAACTTGCTTCAAGCCATATAATCCGGCACAAGAAAAAAAGGTGGGGGCCAGTCCCCTTTCCACCATGTGTGTTTTCTGCACACTCCTCTGGCTTCCGTAGCAAAGGCCAACCTGTCATTGTGGTAGTAAAGGTTTTATGTGGGACATATATGACAAGAGCAATCATTTTTACTTTCAGTTCTAAGCCATATTTTAGAATGGCCATAAAGAAAAATGTAAACCTTTCTCTCTCCAAAAACATATTGCACTTATTGGTGCAATATACTAGATGGAGGGTTTAGATGTCTTGGAAATATTTCCATATGTTGTTCCATTACTCTCTGGGATGGTCCTCTTCTGAATATTGTGGATGGGATTCAATAAAGAGCACAATGGTAGTGAAGAGCATAGCTTGAAGCAGGGAACTTGCTGATAGCGGGGTGGAAGAATGTTTTCTTGGAAATACATCATCCTTTTGAATTGCACTGGAATGCAGAATACGTATTTTAAAGGGGGATCTATTAATCCAACAAAATAAGTGTTGTCACATATGTTCTACGGGAAGTCACGCGTTGTTGCTGGTCTTGCCATGACTTGTGACTTTCCATGATGTTTCCTAAATGAGGTTTACCACATTTTCACTGGGCTCCCACTCCTCTGAGAAGATTTTCCGTCATTATTGTAATGTTTCTTAGGGTACTCAAAAGACATTAAGAGGAGTGTTTGAGATGAGGCTTAGCCTTCCTAAGGCAAAATAAACTCTCAATAAAGAAGAGCACAAATAACAGATTGAAGCATTGTTTTTAAACAAAAAACAAATATGTGCTTTTTGGCAAAATGATGAATTTGATGGCATGAGTATATTTTGAACTTATTGCATATGTTTATAGAGATTGAAAAATATAGTTTTAACAGTTCAAATTACGCTATCATACAATTCCCTTGTAGTTTTAAGTCATTCACTTTTTACCCATTTAATAATATTGAATTCTGATAGTGCTTTCTGGAAAAAAAATTCAAATTTAATCATGTCTCCAAATGTATCCTTAGACAGAGATGCATCAGATAAATATGTAAATTAATTTCATTTGTTCATTAAATGTGCAATTTTCTTCAAATCACATGTATAAATTCTAAATTTACCTTAGAGAAAATGGCACCATGCAGTAGGAATAGCTCTGTTCTTCAATACAATTTATATATTCCCTTTCAAGCAAAATTTCTATATTTGCTTTACCAGAGAAAATATTCTTCACACTAATTAGTAAGGATTCCCAAGTTTGGGCTAATAGTAATGTGGGCATATTCATTTTTCCATGTTGTCATTTTTTCCTATTGTAGTCCTCATGATTGATCATTAGTTTCGAAGTGATTTTCATAATAAACCTTCCGCACCCTTTTCACTAATGTATAATGCAACACTGTTGACTTTCCATAAAAGAAGGTGGAGATTGCCACCCTTTCCTTTCATCAAAGTGAAATGTCATGTGCTTCTATGTGTTCACCACATCCTCTGGTATTTGACCTGTGAGATTTTATTTTTTAACTATTTAAAGTTGACTTACTGACCCAGACCTGGTAGCACACCCAAAGCTGATTTCTACCAGCTTTGGGATTTGAATGTGCTTTTGATAGATAATAAACTACATGTCAGAGACTGGTAATGGTGCCCTAATTCCCACTCAGTCTGAAACTTCTCACTGAGAGTATAGCAACTCTTATCATTTGGTTTCCAAATATTGATTCTAGATCAATTCCAGGCTTCAGTGAAAAATAACAAGAAAGAGGACTGACTATAGTTAAACTCTTGTGTTTACCAACCTCAAAAACACAGCAATATGTTGAAGTACATCAAGGACAGACTCAGCATGGAAAAGTGGAAAGATTTCATTTCAGAATATATATGACATCCCACGTACTGCCTGGTTCTTTGAAAAAATAAATAAAATCCATAAATGCTTAGCCATCCTAATGAAAAGAAGGAAGGAAAAAACTCAAATTACTAAAATTTAAGATAATAAGGAAATATCACTACAAATGCTACTGAAATACAGAAGACAATTAGAAACTATTTTGAAAATTAATACCCCAGTAAAATAGAAAACCTTGAAGACAAATTTCGGGAGGCATATGATCAACCCAAACTGAGTCAAGAGGATAGACACAATTTAACAGATCAACTTCAAGCAAGGAAACAAAAGATGCCATCAAAAGCCTGCCAACCAAGAAAAGTCCAGAACCAGACAGATTAACAGCTGAGTTCTACAATACCTACAAAGAAGAATTAATACCAATACTCCTCAAATTATTCCAGGAAGTAGAAAAGGAAGTAACCCTTCCAAACTCTTTCTGTGAAGTTAGAGCCATCCTGATATCAAAAACAGGCAGAGAAACATCAAGAAAAGAAAGTTTCAGACCAATATGCCTGATGAATATTGATGCAAAAATTCTCAATAAAATTCTGGCAAATTGCATACAAAAACATATTAAAAAATAATGCACCATAATCAAGTGGGGTTCATTCCAGGGATGCAAGGTTGGTTCAACCTACAGAAATCAATAAATATAATTCATCACATCAATAAAGTTAAAGATAAAAATCATATGATTATACCAATTGATGTAGAGAAAGCATTTGACAAAATACAGCACCTTTCATGTTCAAAATACTAGAAAAACTAGGGATAGTAGGAACATATCTCAATGGTGTTATTGCTCTTTGATTACTGAACCATATACTGTCCCCCTCTTTTTTGATAATGACTAGAAACAGGCTTTGAAGAGAGACATCATTAAGTTTGGCTCTACCCTTCTAATGGATCCTACTAGAAATTCATCAATTTCTTGACTTAAAGAATGGAGATAATAATACCTACTTCATAGAGGTGTTGTAAAGATTAAATAACAAATAAATTCAAACCCTCAGCATACTGCCTGGGTAGAGGTGAACAATTAATAGCATTACTACTGTGAATATGTTGAGGTTTTTATTATTGTTTTTTCTAGGGGTAAAATGGTTTCATAATCAATACTTTTGACATTTTGACCCCTTAAGATACTAATATAAATCCCCAGGAGAATTTAGTATGGATAAGACTCTCAAGAGATTTTCATTTTTATAACCAATTTCTTAACCCAAACTCCTGATCTATTAATTGGTATTTTCTTAAGCAAAGAACATGGGAGGTGGTGCTACTGTTATCTCAGCACCCTGGTCAATAACAGAGTAGGCCTTATGCCATCAACATGACCTTATGCATGTTTAGAAGTTTAGAAGTTCAAGATATTTGTCTCCATTGGAGTACTCAAACCTATCTCTATTCTATAACATGCCCTTCAGACTGAAACCAAATATGTTTTGTTTTCTACTGAATTGCAAATACCTTACATGGAATCTAGCATATAACAAACACTAAATATATATTTGCTGAATAAATTTAACAAAAAGGATATTATATATTATTATCTTTGAGAAGTTGCTATTCTCACCTTCTTTCTTAACATTCAGAAAAACATTAGCAAACATATTTTCTTATGAAGTTTTTAAGTGACTTTCACCACATTGCAGGCATACAAATTCATTTTCCTTGATATTAATTATTATTCTTGGAGTGACAAGAGGAGAGTGCTCAAGAGAGATTCCAGGTTACCTCACTGAATCCGAAGGAAAAAATTGAAAATGTAGGGATAGAATAAGAGCAAATTTAAGAATTTCAGACTAATAATTCAGCGGTCAATGGCTCCCATTCTGTCTTTAAATTTCTAAGAAAGAGAATGTAATCACTTCAACTTGGATGAGTTGTCTCCCTTTGGACCAATCACCAACAGAGTCTGCCCTTCTGGATAGAGTAGCAAGTTTTCAGCAACTAAAAGAGCTAGACACTAATCCTTATCTGTCTGAGGAGCTAAGTTTGTCTGTCATAACAAATAGTCCACAAGTCTCAATAACTTAAACATGTTTTATTTCTTACTCTCAGTATATTTCTGCTATGGATTGACTGGGATTCTAGTGGATATCATCTCTACCTTACATCCAGGTTGACAGAGCAGCCATTACATAAAACATAAAGTTTTCCAATATGGTAGCCTCTATCTGTGTGTGACTATATAAACCTAATTTGAACTTAGTTAAAATTAAATAAAGTTTAAAGTACAGCTCTTCAGTTATCCTAGCCATGTTTCAAATACTCAATAGCCATATGTGGCTAATGGCTATTTTCTTTGACAATGTAAGAACATTTCCATCTTTTTAGAAAATTTTGTTGGACAGTGACAGTCTAGAACATTTCTGGTCACTGTAACAGAGTAAGAGAGAACTCTTGGGAATCCTGGGCTGGCAGTGAAATAAATGCTTCTGTTTAGAAGAAATACATGTACTTCCACTCAAAAGAACGGCTCTACCAAATTTTACATCCCCTCTCAAAATCAGGAGTATCAGAAAATATGGTCCTACTGAAATGGTTAATGTATGTATAAACTTGACCAGGCACCCAATGCCCTGACATCTCACTAAATATCATCTCTGTGAATTTTTGTGAGAATGTTCCAGAAAAGATTAACATTTAAATTAATATACCAAGTAAAGAAAATGATTCTCCCCAAAGTAAATGGACATTGTCCAAACCATTGTGAGTCTGAATACACCAGAAGGCAGAGGAAGACTAAACTCCTTCTCTGCTCAACTGCAGAGCTGAGACATCAGTCTTATTCTATATTTTACCAACCTGATTCTCAGTTCTTCAAACTCAGAGTGAGAGCTACACCATGGGCCTCATGGCTCTCGAACCTTTGAACTGTATCACCAACTTTCCTAGGTCTTCATCTTATGAATTATAGAACTCCTGTACCTCCATAATTCTGTGAGCAAATACCTTATAATAAATAAGAGATTTATTATAGTCTCTCTCTGTCTCTGTCTCCATTTTTCTTCTCTCTCTCTTCCTGTCTGTTACATATATTATATAATATATATATATAATATATATATATTATATATATATATCCTATATACATATCTTATACACACACACACACACACACACATCTTATTGATTCTGCAGTTTTGGTTCTATTTCCTATACATTCTATTAATTGTAAAGAAAGAGAGACATTTATAATATGCTTGTGTGTTTGTGTTCATGCACAGGTGTGTATACTATCTAGTCTGTAGAAAGTTGGCTCACATACCTCCCAATGTGACTAGAAGTAGAAATCCAGAAGAATTTGGTGACTCAGCACTAAAAATCACAAAAACCAATAGGCTTTTACTATAAGAGCAAAAGTAGGAATCACGAAATGCTTAAGATTTCCTTTTTGCTCAGTAAAATATTTGTGCCTTCTATTTCCCTTTAGGGGAAAAATGCAGCTCATAAAATCTTTATTTTTGGTCTGGAATAGTCCTACCATCCAAGAAGCTCCCAAACCTTCCGTGTGTGTGTGTGTGTGTGTGTGTGTGTGTGTGTGTGTGAGAGAGAGAGAGAGAGAGAGAGAGAGAGAGAGAGAGAGAGAGAGAGAGAGAGAGAGAGAAAGAGAGAGTCGTGACACGAATATGAAAGGTTTTATTATTTTTATAAAGTTCTACTTGAGAACAGTATCCAAAATATTTGTGTCTGCTCTTACAACATTGATTTCCTATGACAATATTAGTTGGATAAGCTAAAACGTGCCTGGTGTTAGGAAATCAAACAGAATCATATCAAGGGATTTCCTCTGACAGCATCACAGTAACAATAGTGGCAAACATGCATTATGTGCCAGGTGTTAGCTGGCTCTGTTACACTGGTAAATTATTTAATCTCCATCACTTTTGAATTTCACGATAAAGAATTGTTAAATGGGCAGCCTGTAATCAGCAGGGTGAAAGATGACAGACATGGCCCTGAGCATGCCCCACTCACCACGCCCAACTCCATGCAATGCTGACTGCAGAGTGTACTTCTTCATTTCCTCATGTCTCTCCCCTTTCTTGGCAGGACAATGATGGCTATAATTAAAGAGCACATTTGGGAAACTCAGATTTGCCAAAGACCTTTAATCTCTTTTCAAATAACTTACCTTGCAGAAGAAATGAGAGGGGTGAGGGCTGTTGATTAAGGTCACAGAGGCAGCCATTAAAGATGCAGAGTGGAGACACAGGCTGCTAGCTCTGACAGGAACAGAGAGGCTGATGGTTCCTCAGCGACCTGGTGTATTTTCATTCATTTTGTTCCACCTTGATGCATCCCAGGGCGATTAAAGGATACTTTGCCTCTCCAGCCCTAGGCTGGGTCACCAGGACTCCTCTCTAATCAGGCATGGACTCTGCCCTCCTGGGCAGTGTTATTAACTGTGGCATAAATTAAGTTGGTCATTTAAAACTTGAAGATGTTTTCTATCCTGCAAGCCTTTGAGACTTTGCCATAAACATTGGTTGGTCTTCCTGCTTCTCTATCCCTAATATCAGCGTTATTCCCTGTGCTGCAAAGAGCACACATGCTTCTTCAGAAAGTCATGCTGGTTTCCGTAGGCCGCCTAATGATGTACTCTCAGGAAGATTTCTGAGTCCCTGTGCTCCTCACTGTGTTGTAGGATTTCCTGGATTTGAACCAGTAACCCAGAAGCAGGAGAATTTATATTCTGCATCTGACCCAGTTACAATTCCCAACATCTCTTGTTTTCTACAAAGAGCTGATTTATTGTTGCACAACAGATCTTTACACATTTCTCCAGTCACAAACTACGCACTTGTGATGGCTGCTCAAACTTGCCGTTTGGAGACATTAGTTTCTGAATTTTTTTAAAGTCAAGGCATCTGTCTTGAAGGTTCAGGTTTAGCCAACCTGACTCCTTTTCACTCTCAGATACCATATTTATCATGCCATTTACACAGGGAAAGCATGACATTTGCTTTTCACATAAAGAATTAAGTTTGGTTCTTTGTACTCTAAAAATTGTGAAAATATATCTTAGTGCTTTGATTTTCTCCTGGAATCATTCAGTCTTAATCTACTTTCTTAAAATTTGTGTTATTATTGCCAGGCATGGTGGTGCATGCCTGTAATCCTGGCGGCTTGGGAGGCTGAGGCAGGAAGATCGCAAGTTCAAAGCCAGCCTCAGTAAAATCAAGGTACTAAGCAACTCAGTAAGACCCTGTCTCTAAACAAAATACAAAATAGGGATGGGGATGTGGCTCAGTGGTTGTGTACCCTTGAGTTCAATTCCCAGTACAAAAAAAAATTGTCTTATTATTTGACCATTTCCACTCAAAATAAATTTCTGCCTATTTTCTGCAAAGGAAAAAACAAACCATTTTCCATACTAAAAATTTACAAATGTATATATGAAGAAGACAAAGAAGAAAGTTTTTAATGTTTAGTATACCATATATATATATCTTCCAATGTTTTTAAACATGCATTAATTATATGAAAATGGATATACAATGCCTACTGTGATCTATTGACATGGACCATCATTTATTCTGTGTGTTCATTTGGATTGAGAGGTGAGGCACACCACCTAATGGGTGTAGTTAGTTTCCCACCTCTTGCCAGTCCATTATTACCATCAGCTGCTGATGGTGGCAGCTAACAGCTTTACCCAGCATCCTCTATGGATCAGGCCACAACTAGACCTAATGGCTGCCTCATCCTGGCTCCTCTCCTTTCCCTTCACTATTCTTGTTCCACTTGCTCTTTTTGAAATATTACCTATATCAATAATTACAAGGGTAAGCGGGATCTTATAAGATAATAAATAATGTGATGATCATTTTTTTTCCCAGATATTTCAGGACAAAGATATCTGGGCTGAGTGGGAAAATATGTAAATGGTTAAATTATTTAAAAAAAAAACACCACTTGAATAGCAAGGCCAAATTTCTGAACTGATCTCAGCTATTGACCAAATGTATAAAATTTTTGAATTATAACGGTTTTCACTTTAGTTTCATCCTCTTCCAAGCTGAGGATTGCTGAATAATATGTATAGACACTTTCCCTTACAGAAAATGGAGATTATTTCTCCTCTATGTAAGTATGGGCTAGATTTAGACTCTCACCCTCTGCAACCTGTTGCTGCCTCCCCTTAAAGGCCCTAAAGCCCTATTTCTTTCTGCTGCTAAGGACACTATAGGACTCCAACCATCTGTCCCTTCTTTGAGTCTTCTATTTTTCGAGGCTCCTGTGCATATGTGCATAATAAGCTTGTATTCCTTTCCTCTTGTTAAGCTGTCTACTGCAAATTAATTTCAAAGACTCAATTTATTGAACCTTCAGAGGGGAGAGGGGAGTTTTAACTCCGCTTCAACATACAGCAGTTGGTACAGAACCATGAGCCATATGTTAGGCATTATATTACTGTTGTAAGGATCAATTTAGTATCATCAGCACCACCATGATCAACTATTTGTGCATCAATTTCATCAACTGTAAATTTTATCATATATGTGTGTGCATGTATGTGCACAATTCTACGTACATATATGTATATGCAGCTATATGTGTTTATATAATTTACTTTAGCTTCACAACTTTTACATTTAAAAGTTAATGCATTTCAATTTGTCTCTTTGCAGTGGTACACATTTGGGAACATTTGAAGGAACAACATCTCATGGTACTGCCAATATATAAATCAGTTAATAGTGTGACCCTCATGTATTAGAATTTAAATCATCACTAACAGTAATGCATTTTGGATCTCTGAATGGTACCATTTATAGTTCCATCAGAGTCATTTAGTATACTAGTTGTGGGATTTTATTATGACCATTTAAGGAAATCAAGGCCATGTGTAAAAACTACATTTCAATATATTAAGAGATGGATAACTTGAGTTATGTCATCACATAAACAGGTAACATTTAAGGTAGGGAGGTGAGGCCACACAACTGGAATTGGGGCCAGTTCCCTCTCTTGGCTGCAATACAGAAAGCCCAGTTCTCTCAATCTTGCTTCTTGCATCTCACCCTTTACAGCCAGAACCAGTTAAAACTACTTTGGGCCATTTGTTTACTGACATTAAAGTGGATTTATGGAGACTGAAAGCTTTTCTATTGTCCCTTCTGGGCTGAATCAACTTTATTTAAATGGAAATTCACTCACATATTTCTAATCCCCTTCAAATGCTTCCTTTGTTTATAACAACCAAAGATATTGAGGATTTAGAAAAACAGTTTGCAAATATTACTGAACATATTGAGTAATAAAAGCCCAGCACAGATACTTAGTACATTAGGCATTCCTAAAGAAAATGGAATATTTCCATTTTCAAACTAAAGATTTAATATATTAGACAAAGGATTTAAAAATAATCCTATATGTATAATTAATCACTAATTCTGGCAGATAGTTAATGACTATTCTTAGAAAATAGAGTCTGTTATCGTAACTTCACAAAAGTCATTTCTACTGAATTACCCCAACCATTACCTCTTCCTCTTATTTAAAAATTTTCTTCAAACAATAACTTATTTTTCTCTTCATTTTACCTATTGCTTTATTAATTCTTAAAATCCTGTTTTCTCCCTCTTGTTAAAGACACCTAGAAAAATCCTTAGAGTTTAGCTGTCAACAAACTTTTGACTTAGCTATCTTACACACTTTGTAGATTTATAAATACTTCCTATTCATTCTCTGTGCTTCAAAAACATGTGTCAATTAACAAGGGGTTTTGAAAGTGTATGTGCATGTATTTCAAAACAAAACCTATGCAGCCACAGTGTGACCCTGACAACTATCTGTATGCACATATTAGCATGGACTCTTAGCCAACCAGTGTCAGGAACACTGAGTTGAAGTTCAACATGGTCAGAAAAGCAGGGGGAATATGCAGGCAAAGGAAGGTGGCCTTGAAACATTTTTATAATTTTTATAACATTTTAATGTAATCATTTATCACAAAATGATTACAGGAACCTCATTTTTTTGTTTTGTTTAGTTTAAACATGTTATAATCTAACACACCAGTTAAAAGTCAGCAATTCTCTAAATGGATGAAAAAGCAAGATGTAAGTATATGCTGTTTCTAAGAAATAGACTTACATTCAAGGAAACAAATTTTGAACAATACTTTCAACACCATGGAACGATACTAATGGTCTTATGTTGAAAGCGGAAAGCCAGACCACCACCACCCCAAATTATATACAAGGGCTTTCTTTACCAAGCCAAGGACACAACATTATAAATTAATTTAAAAACTGCTTCCCCTTCACCCCTTCACACCTCTAGTGTACAGCCAGCAACAGAATTACCTGAAGTGCTTGTTGATTTCCTGGGCTACATCCCAGGTCTTTCTTATTGAAATATTCTGGGAGTAGTGTCCAAATATCTACATTTTTTAACAGAAGTGATTCTTAAATAATCTGAAGTTTGCAAATGATTGGCCAACAAGATATTTAGAGAGGAGCACCAAAGAATGGAGAGATAAACACAGGGACAGAAAGGCTAGGTGACAATCCAAGGTCACACCGTAAATGAACTATAGTGTCTCTGGTCTCCCAGCCTGTGGCCATTCCTGATGTATTACTCATGGTGCTTAGCTTGGACATGGGCTCAATGAAATGGATCTGTGGGTAGCATTGGGACACATGTGTCACAAGGGTCATTAGGCCATGTCTGCTCTGGACTGAGTCGCAGAGGTAATCGTACTACCCAGTATCACCAGGTTTAGGTAACACACCACATGCAATGCCACTCAGAGAGGTTGACAAGGGCTGTGTCATAGGAGCTGCTTATCAGAGGGAAGCGAGCTGCATGGAGAGAAGCAAAGAACGATGGTGGCGACAAGGAACAGAAAAAGAGACCAATAGATTGACATCTCAATGGCAAAGATAAGAAGCCAAAAAATATTTTAACCTTCTAGTTAAACACATCAATATCAGGTAATAATTGATTGTGAGCATAGATCTACTCCTGCATATGAAATTTAAATAAAATAGAGTGCCATAAAAATGGTAGATACACAATTACAATTTTTGCCAACATTACAAAGAACTGTATTATGTTAGGTGATGTGCTCAGACCTCTAACACCACATTTTTTTCAGTGTTACAAGGGAAAAAATTATGGTTTTAAAATTAAGGGCAATAGTGATAAGACTACAGAATTGTGAGATAATCATAATACTTTGATCTTTGCCTCTGATAAAAGCCATTATTTTGTAATCATACATTTCCTTTTGTGAAAGTTTGTATTTGACACTAATGAGTCTAATTTTAGCTCTTATTTTGTGAAATTCCCTAGGAAGTATATGAATATATATATATATTATACATATATATATACACATAAATCTAGATATATATAATAATTTTATAATTTATTTTATTAACCTATATAACTGTAATGACAGACACAATTTAAAGACAAAGTAGGTTACTTCTCAGAAGGAAGGTGAAATTTATGAAAGGAAAAATGTGTAATTCCTTGAATTTCACAAATTTGGTTCATTGAACCCACTGAATTTGTTTAAAAAAAAAATGAAGCATTTCTTACCAATACGTTTGAAGTCAACATTGTTCAAATCCATAGTGCAAATGCAACCCCTGAATTTCTTCAAAGAAGAGTTTCAAAAAACAGGTGACTAGGGAAGAGCTTGCACCCCCACTTTTTTGGGGTGGGGAACTAAAAGATTGCAATACATATATGAAAAGAAGAGCAAAGTTGAGGATTATTCAAATCTTAAAATCAATAACAATAGGAAATATGGCCAATTATCTTATTTCTGCCATTGATCAGAATGTGAACAGGAGTCTATACACAGAAAGCCTACTGTAACAATGTATTATTTCCTTCATAGACTAAGAATCAAAGGAAACCAAATGCTAATAGTGTTTATAAAAATATAAATACCCCACACATGCAATTGTCTCAGTAAAATTTCATCTCTACTGGTTAGACTATGAGTAACCAAACTGACAGTCAAATTAACCTCTCTAAGGTGCATGCTGATATGTAAGTATATTCCACATTTGCCATCCCAGAAAATAGATATGAAAGGAACCTTAAATTATTTTAGTCCAACTACCCCACTGTTGCTTAGATACAGTCAACATAAATGGAAATTATGTGACTTATAATAGCATTTGACCTTATATGCAGAGGCAGCACTCTGAGGTAAGTGTATTTAATTATTACACATGATAGTGATATATTAAGACAGCAGTTTGGGACGCATGGAGAATAGGAATGTATTACAGTGGAGTTAGAGCCATAGCACCTGGGACTGGCCTAGAAAGGGAGGGCCAAATTTCTCATAAAGGCTTCAACCAGGGCTCTCCATGTCTGACAGCCACAATGTGGCTTGTTTTGTTTCACTGCACCTACTCTTGTGATCCTGGAGGCTAAGCTTGAAGTTGGGCTTGGGATAAGAGGTGATGGTATGTAGGAGGAAGATAAAGGAATGAACCCACTAAATTCTCCATCCACTGTTGCTAATGCCATCAGGTTTAATTTGATTTTTTGATTTGTTCTAATTAGTTAGTTACATGAGAGCAGAATGCATTTTGACACACTGTACACAAATGGAGCATAGCTTCTCCTTCCTTTGGCTGAGCATGGTGCACAGTCACACAGGTTGTGCAATCATACATGTACATAGGCTAATGGTGTCCATCTCAAGCCACCATCCTTCCCACCTCAAATCTCCTCCCCTATTCTCACTCTCTTTTGCCCAACCCAAAGTTCCTCCATTCTTCCCTAGCCCTCTCTCCCTTGCTGTTATCGATCTGCATCCACATATCAGAGAAAACATTTGGCTTTTGGTTTTTTGGTATGGGTTAATTTCACCTAGCATGATACTCTCCAGCTCCATCCATTTAAATTGCAAATGCCATAATTTCATTCTTCTTTAAGGCTGAATAATATTCCTTTTGTGTGTGTGTGTGTGTGTGTGTGTGTGTGTGTGTATAATTTATCCATTCATCTATTGAAGCCCGTCTAGGTTGGTTCCACAGTTAAGCTATTGCAAATTGAACATGAAATTCATTTGGAAAAATAAGAGAATAGAAAAAGCAATCCTCAGCCAGAAAATCGAAGCAGGAAGTATCACAATACTAGACCTTAAACTATACTACAGATCCGTAGCAACAAAAACACGATGGTATTGGCACCAAAATAGACAAGTAGACCATACAGAATAGAAGACACAGAAACAAGTCCACATAAATACAATTATCTCATAGCAGACAAAAGCTCCAAAAACATAACAAGGGAGAAAAAGTAGTCTCTTCAACAAATGGTGCTGGGAGAACTGGAAATTCATATGTACCAAAATGAAGTTAAACCCCTATCTCTCACCATGCACAAAACTCAACTCAATGTGGCCAAAGACTTAGGTACTAGTACAGAGACCCTCCATCTAATATAAGAAAAAGTGGGCCCAAATCTTCATCATGTCAGCTTAGGACCTGACTTCCTTAACAAGACTCCTAAAGCACCAAGAAGTAAAATCAAGAATCAATAAATTCAATGGAATCAAACTAAAAAGCTTCTTCTCAGCAAGGGAAACAATAATGTGAAGAGAGAGCCTACAGAATGGGAGAAAATCTTTACTACACCCACATCAGATAAAGCACTACAGGAAATATAAAGAACTCAAAAAACTCAACACCAAAAAAACAAACAGCCCCATCAATAAATGGGCTAAGGAACTGAACAGACACTCACAGAAGAAGAAATACAATTGATCAACAAATATATGAAAAAATGTGCATCATCTCTAGCAATTAGAGAAGTGCAAATCAAACCTACTCTAAGATCTCATTCATTCCAGTCAGAATGGCAATTATCAAGAATACAAGCCACAATAAATGTTGGTAAGGATGTGGGGGGAAAGTTACACTCATACATTGTTGGTGGGACTGTAAATTGGTGCAACCCCTCTGGAAAGCAGTATGAAGGTTTCTCACAAAACTTGGAATGAAACCACCATTTTATCCAGCTATCCCACTCCTCATTTAATACCCAAAGGACTTAAAATCAGCGTACTACAGTGATGCAGCCACATCAATCTTTATAGCAGCTTAATTCACAATAGCTAAATATGGAACCAACCTAGGTGCCCATCAGTTTTAACTTATGCTAAATGTGTGTATTCTAGGATTCAACTGCACCTAAATTTATTTATAATGCTGTTAAAATTCATTTCTAATGCAGTCTGTTGCTCACAGCCTCAGTAAGCATGTTCACTCATGGTCCACACCTTCCCTTGCTCTCAGAATTTACTTCTGCCCCATCATTTTAGCCTCCTGAACTTAGTCTTGACATTTTTTCAAATTATTACTAACTCCCTTTCCTTCCTTCTTGGTCCCTTTAATTCTGAAAATGTGGTAGGGATTACAGTTCTGACAGTACAAATATGAAGTCAGAGGGCAGTTTGAACAGAAAATCAGAGTGCTTTTGTGCAGAGTGACTTGGAAGTCTGAACAGCAATTTGACATTTGTGGGAGGATCAGATTCTCTGAACTGTGGTTCAGGCTTGCGTCATGTTTTCTAGCTCATTTCCCATTTCCCATAGACAACATCCTGCCAGACATAGAGTCTGGCAGGCAAAAGTAATTCATTTTTTAAACATTGCTTCAGAAACTTTGTGACGTGAATTCCTAGATGAAGAGTCAAAACCTCAAGTTATTTATATATGTAGACATACATTAGTCATTTTATTATGAAATTTCTTATAACTATGCAATTTGTCTTGTTAGGTGTTTAGTCACCTTTCTTGCTACTATGACCAAAAGACCTGATGAGAACAATTTTACAGAAGGAAAATTGTATATGGGGCTCATAGTTTCAGAAGTCTCAGTCCATAGATGGCCAAGTCTATTGCTCTGGGTACCAGGTGAGACAGAACACCATGGAGGAAGAGTGTGGCAGAGGAAAGTGGCACAAGACATGCCAATGAGGAAGCAGAGAGAGCTCTACTCACCAGGGACAAAATACAAACCCAAAGGCACACCCCCAATGACTTCCTTCCTCCAGCTACACCCTACTTGCCTACAGTCACTACCCAGTTAATACACATCAGTGGACTGATGCACTTACTAGGTTCAAACACTTACTAGTGTTTATCTCACATCTAAACCATAAAAGCATATTAGCCCACTTTTGTCATTAAGCTTTTTAGGTTCTCACCTCCCTAGCAGGATGTTCGTGAGTTCATACTCTGCTCTCCAGAGACTTTATGTGTTTCTCTTACAGCAGTTTCCAAGATACCTCTGGTGACTAAGTGCTTACATTCATGCCCTAATACTGCTCCTCTTTCTTAGTTATGTGACTTAGGGAAAATTACATAACCTCTCTCAAACCTCCGTCTCTCCATCTGTAAACTGGGGACTACAATGACACCAGTCTTGGCAGATTGCTGGGAGAGTCAGGTGCTCAGTATAGCAATATCATCATCCACACAGTCACCAAGCATGGACTCTACTTGGCATTTAATCTTATCTCATTTCCTCCTCTAAATTGCAAACTTTTTAAGGACTAAGATTTCACATGGCTTCACTTGCTCTCTGAGGCCTATTACTTCACACAATCAGAGACTTTCCCTGTCACACTTCATACAGTTGCACTTTGAAATCAATGTGGGCCCTAGGATCAGAAATGAAGGGTTCAAATACACACCAAATTGAGGTCCTGTTACTAAGGAAGAACTTCCATTTTTAATACGTAAATTTAGAATAATAAAAAATATCAAGCACATACTTAATTCTTAGAGTTAAGGAATGTAAACTATATGACAGACTGAGCCTAGGACCTGGCACACAATAAACTCTCTGTCAGCGTGGCACCTTTCTTATGGCCATTATTAGAAAAAAAATCATGTAAATCTTAAAGAGAGGAAATTTGGAAGAAGGTTAAAATGATTGCATGTAATCAGCTAAACTACTTTCCATGAAATAGTGAAATTAATTGCATTTTTTAAAATGTGGCAGAATCATATTCCAGAGTTAAAGTATTTTAGGGACAGCAATATTTTCCCTTGACCAATTAGATCCGGAGATGGAGACCTTGGAAGCAGAACTGATTTGCAATAGGGGACACCAATCTTGAAGGATGTTTCCCTGATTACCTCTTTTAATGTTCTTTGGTCTTCATTTCCTGCAATGGTAATCTCTAGCTAATATAAATGTAGTCATTTGGAAAAATTCTGAATTACTTTTCTGCTGTTACATATTTTCTATTCTTCTCTTGTTTCTTTTCCTTGTATCTGGGACATGGAGATCTAACTTATCATTTAATTTGAGCTTCAAAGTATTTCTGTGCAGTAAATAGGGCAGGGCATGTATAATTATAACCAGTTTTTAAATGAAAAATAGCCCTAGATATATTAAATGTTTAAGGTCACGCAGTTGTAGTCACTGGGAGGCAGGATGCAAGCCTAATCTTTGGACTAGAGATTCAGCATATTCTATCAGAGCAGACTGGTGGGTACTCTTAAGACAACGTGGTCCTGGCCATTATATAGTGGGTAGTTTGTAACTCAGGATGAAAAGTAAGCCTTTTCCAATTGACTTTTTGTCAATTGACAAGTGTCAATCTTGTCCTAAGTACATTAGCACTTTTATACAATAGGAGATAAGATGAGTCCTACCTCAAACCAAATACAGTAAGAAATTAAACACACTTATATATAGTATAAGTGTATTTAATTTGCAAAATAATATGCTTTGCTGATACAGTTCAACAGTCCATATATGGTATTACATTCACTGAGTTATTCCATGAAATCTGTAATACAGTTTCCAATATTTTGCTTGGGAAAAACATGTTTTCCAAAATAAACCCAATTTTAAAAATTCTTCTATTTTAAGTCAGTCTGTAAAGATAGCTTCACTGGACTGAGAAAGAGGGGTTTCTGGTCTTCAATTATGGTTCAAGCTCATTCATGGGAAAAATAAGCATTTCAGAACTTTTGTTTCTATTTGGCTTCTACCCCAAATGCTGAATTTAAGTTCTCATACACTGATAAAATATCATTCACTGACTTACTGAAGTTAAACCTTACTGAGCAAAAACACCTTCCAGTTTCTTGGAGGGGCTGAAGTCAATAACTCATCTCTTTGTAGACACAAGTGAAAAGCAACCTTGAGCACAGCTGCCTGCTCCTGCTCTTTGCGTTGATTGATGGGGGTGGGTGGGGAGATGGAAGCAGAGAGCTCTGGATTTCTGGCAGGCTCTTCCTAAGCTACAGTTCATGGACACCTTGGGGCTTCACTGATAAACTTTACAGGGTGTGCAAAATAGCCCTAATAATGTGCAAGTGTTCCTGCATGTCTGTACATATCCATCCCAACTGGAATGTACTAGACCCTAACCCCTTCTTCATAATTCCTGGTATTTGGCAGCAGTGTGCCTCAGTCAAAGGTTTAGATAGCACACACCATAAGAGAGCTGTGTAGCCCTGCTACTTCTTTTGTAAAATTATAGTGAAAGGGTGAGATGTTGAAGCAATGCTGTTACACTTCACCTTTACAATCTTTGTAGACTATGTCTGGGATGGAGTATTAGATAGTATGCATTAGCCATATGTTTCAAATCAAAGTTGTAAAGATAAAGAAGATTATGCTGCTTTGGTGATGCACACCTGTAATCCCAGGGACTTAGGAGGCTGAGGCCTAAGGATCACAAGTTTGAGGCCAGCCCCAGAAATGTAGCAAGACTCTGTCTCAAAATAAAAATATAAAAAGGTATGGGGATGTGACTCAGTGGTAAAATCAGCCCCAGAGTTGTTCAATCCCCACTACCAAAGAAAAAAAGAAGAAGAAGAAAGAAAAAGAATAGGAATAAATATATAAAAATATATGTTGCCTATTAGGTAACCTAAAACATCTCATTAGATTCACCATAAATGAAACTCTAGAAAATTTTGGAATGAAAAATTTATATAATGAATGTGTTAAAACACTGAGACAACTGAGAATTTTATGGCAAAATACATGAGAATAGGTATGAATAAGAATCTCATATGTAGAATAAGAATATGTTTGCAGAAAAGAGAAAAGTGGAAAATTGTAGAGAGATGACGGAAATGGTCACTTATTAAATATTAGGCTTCCTTAAATCTCGGAGCTTTAATTCCAAAAGTAGACAACTCTTCTTACTATTTGGTAGGTTTAATATTTCCCTCTCTTACCTTTTCTTCTTTCCTCACCCCTGGATTCTGATTTCATTTTCTTGAATTCTCCCACACTGTATGTTCCACGAAACATATTTATTTTGGCTTCTCTGACATACATTTACTTTTTCCATATAAAAACATCTCCAGTGAAAAGATGGCAAATGAAAGGATCAGTTTCTGGAATAAATGCCACTTGATATTTCCTTTTCTATGAATTTTTCAACTCTAGGATTCTCTTTTGTCCCTTGCCATTGTCCTTTTTAAATGCATCTGGTTTATAGTGAAATTTGTAGAGGCAAATCTGCATCCCAGAATACAGTGCTCTCTGAATGTCCTGGTCTATCATAAGCAAGTAAATAATATTTGATAGTTTGGAAAAAATATATTTATTATGGAAAGATAACCATTGTCAGTTATCTTGAATATTGTTTTTTTATTAGTGGACTTTATTTAGGTTTTATGTAGAATTTCTGAGGAGGAAAAGTGAAGATTTCACTTGGTTGAAACTAATGGTATAGAGAAAAGTACAGAAATATCAACTTGTGGCGATTGCCAATCCTGGGAGGCTACATCTATTGAGTCTTCTTTTTCTGGATTTGATATCAACTTTTCCTAAAGATGAGATTTTATAGGCCAGAGTTTATTGTAGAAGGAGTTCACTGTTTTACTTGTAGTTGCTAAAAGAGAATATTCCATTTATCAAGTAGTGAACACTGCTAAACAACTATTAATTTATGCACACAGTTACCATTGCTGTAATTAGAAATGAGAACTGTCTTCTTAGAAATGAGCTTTTCTACCCCATAATTACCAGTGGCCTTGAAGGGCAGTATTTATTACAAGTTCAAAATAGGCAATAGCAGGTGATCAAAGTTGTGGATTTTTTTAATTTGTCGTGTTTTGAAGCTAACTGTGTGAGAATTAAACTTTATGTAGAAGGCCAAATCCAAGTTTCAAGGTCAGTTAAAATACAACACTTTTCTCTTTGCTAGGTTTAAAAATAAGAAGGCAGGTTATACCGCTAGAATAAAAATAGCTTGTTCATAGAACATGGAACCTAAGCTGCTAGGCATAATTAAGCAAGCTTTGTGATTTTATTATACTTTATAAAAGTAGTTTATTTTAATTTGATGCATATTTCTAATCTAGTGATAAAGGAATTCAACTAATATATAAGGTTTAAATCACGTGACTCCAACCTTCAGATTATCAAAGTTTCAACTGCCTGCAGGTCTGTTGATGCTTTGTAAAGAACAGATTACTTCAATCAGATCTGAGGAATCACAGCAATCTGAACATCAAATTAGTACACTTCTTCTTAGGCCCGGTGAAAGAGAACAGTTATTGAGGTCCCTAAGCTCCCAGGTGACACTATACTGGGTAAGCTTAGCTCTTTATAAGGGATACCAACATGTAGGATAGGAAACACATAGCTGACTGGGTCATTCCTGCATTGGAGAAAAACTGGCTTTAGTTTGAGCCATTGAGGTCCAACATGTTGTGCTTTTCAATGCATCGCCAATTAAAATGCTCTCTATTGCTTGAAAGCTGCTGGAAGCAGCTCATCTTATGTCCACATAGTTTCTGATAAACTGTGGCCATTTAGTCAAACTGTAGGAGAAGCAAATGTGTTTTGCCAGTTGCTTATTTCATAGGATTTTCCCAGCAGGTCTAATTTCTGTTTTGGAATGGAGCACATCACATGGCTTGTCAAAATTTCATGCCATACTTTGGTTTGCATCTGGCAAGCTCAGTTATTGGGCAGGCTTCCCATCACCCCTGTTTCCTCTTCCTTACTTCCCTCTCTCCCTCTTTTCTTATTTCTTTCCTTCCTTTCCAATTTAAATCCAAGGAAAACAATTGACATGTACTTTGCTTCTGCGAGAATTTTTACTAGTATAGAGCTGGGATGTGGCTTCCAAATCCAAGATTTTGGGTAACATTTTTTCAATGATGAAACTCTTAAGAGTACAAAAGGAACAAAAAGAGGGAAGGGAGAAGGGGAGGGAGGGAAAGGGAAAATCTGGAGACTGAAATGGAGCAAATAATATTCTATGCTTGTATGATTATGTCAAAATGAATCTCAATATTATGTATAACTAAAATTCAGTAACAAAAAAATTGAGCCTAGCACAGTGGTATATGCTTTTAATCCCAGCAACTCTTGAGGCTGAGGCAGGAGGATCGCAAGTCTGAGACCAGTCTCAGCAATTTAGTGAGGCCTTCAGCAGCTTGGCGAGACCCTGTCTCAATATTAAAAATAAAAGGGGGTAGGCATGTGGCTCAGTAGTTAGGTGACCCTAGGTTCAATTCCCAGTACCAAAAAAAAAAAAAAAAAAAAAAAAAAAAAACACAAAAAAACAAAACTCCAAGACACTGACTTGAGATCAGAATCTTTTTAGCCAGGGCACCAAAAATCATAATGAAATGTTGGAATAGAAATGGGATGACAGTAACAGATACTTTCTTCTTCTCCCTCCTAAACAGGAGCATTTGATTCATTACTTTTTTTTTTCCTGGTAGCAGGGATTGAACCCAGGGTACTTAACCACTGAGCCACATCTCTAGCCTTTTGTGATTTATATTTTGAAATAGGGTCTTGCTAAACTATTGAGGCTGGTGGCTTTAAACTTGCAATCCTCTGCCTCAGTCTCTCAAGCCTTATGAGCCACCATGCCTGGTTGATTCATTACTTTTTGAGGGGTTGGGGAAGGAAGTGATAAAGCTTTAATTGCTCGAGTTTTCTTTCAAATCAACACATTAGTTGAGTTTTTGTGGCACAGGAAGAGCTGGTAGCTTTCCCCAGGAACAATAGGGTTGATCTTGCCAATGTTCATCAGCAAGTTACTTTTAAACAATTAAATCATACTCCATTTTATCTTGTTAAATAAGTTAAATATAATTCAGAATAATCTGAACACCATGAGTATCTTACTTATTTATATCACATTGATGGGGAAACTTTTTTTTTAAGCGGAGTCTTTGAAGGCCACATAAACCTCAGCCTAATTCCCTCAAGAGAGTTCACAGTTCATGATGAGAAAGCAAGTCCCATTCCAGCACTGTCACCTCCTTCAAGACCTGATGTTTCCCTTTTTATTTTTCCTTCTTACCACCTGTCTTCTTTGTCCTTCTTCAACCTCCCTTAAGCTCTTTTGCAACTATTCCTTAACTGTGCCTTCTCCTTCCAGCTAGAACACCCCTCCAGAAAGTCTGGATGGCCAACCAGCCAGCCACCCTGACCATCCAGTTAGTACTAGAACATGAGCACCCATCCCTATCACACATTCTTGGTCCGCTTACCATAACTTTCTTTTTTATCCATTGTATTTATTATCTTATGCACCAGATAACTTCTTTACTCATAATATTTCTCATAGTTTTTACAACTCCCATGCTAATGCATAACCTCCTAGGAGCAAGAATATCTGTCTTTACACTTCCTTAACAGGCTTGGCTACATAGGACAGTATCAATGACACAAGAGGAGCTCAATAAGTATTTATTGAATGAATGCATCTCTTTATAGTGGATACCTTTTATCTTTTAGATTTGTTTCCATTGCAAAGCAGTTTTATAAAGATAGCAAATATATCATTCATTTTTCTTAAAGTTAGGTTATAGAGTGCAGATTTGGCCAGGGGACAAAATAATTATTAAACCATGAATTAGTTACTGTGATCTGGATTCGGCAGCTCTTGTTGCATTGTTAGCCAGAAACTCATAAGGGGATTCAGAAAGCTTATTTCTTGGGGATCTAGCTCAGTTGGTAGAGTGTTTGCCTTACTTGCACAAGGCCCTGGGTTCAATCCCTAGCGCGTGCGCACGTGCGTGTGCGTACACACACACACACACACACACACACACACACACACACACAGAGTACTAATGAACTCCATTTCTTGAAGTAAAACTGTGTTAACATTGTAACAGCAGCAAAACTGTAGATCACAACAAATTTTCAGAGTAGAAGAGGCATGTCAGTTGTATGATTCTACACATCTGAAAAACATTACATTGTAAACTTCACGATCAGTGGAAGTACTCCAACCAGAGCAGAAGATAATTTTGACATTCTACATTGGAGCATTTTGTCCAAATTTTGGATGCTATTAAAAAGTGAACTTGAAAGTTTTCTTGTGAAACTTTTATCTCTTTTCTACAGCATTCTCGTTTATGTTCAGATGAAATCTAAAAAATATATAAATTTTTACCCTGAAAATAAATTAGGTTTATACAATGATATCTTTCTAGACAGACATTTTCACTATAAATCTACAATTAATAAGCATTCACTCAATAAATACAACTTTGCCAGGCATGATATTTGCTGATTGAGAGAAGAATACTAAACAGATACTGACTGAGAGGAAATGTTGAGTAGCAATCTTACATTTAACTTATGGAGGAAAAAAGAATTGGTTTTCCTTGAAGAGTGGGAGAGAGTTAATTAAAAACAAAATAAGAAAAGATTGCTCGCTATTAAAATGTAAAAGTTTAAGAAAATAAGTACAAAGAAGTCCGTGCCACTGTATTTTTTTTTTTTCAAATTCACACTTCATTTGCATCACACAAAGCAGATAAGTCATGTATTCCCCCTAAGTGGATACCGGAGGTGTGTGTATAACATAAAAGAACATCTGTTAATAGGTCTCACCTGAAAAAAATGGGAAGGGCAAAAGCTTACCTCTTTCGGAATTAATTTGATAATGAGTGCTCTCTCTGAAACCTCAGATGGCTCAACACAGAGAAGTACAGAATGGCGGAGCGTAGAGGGAATTCTCAAGGTAAATTAATGGGTTGATGGTAATAACATGCAGTGCTAATTCCTTCTTTACTAATTGCTAATATAATCATAATAGAGCAGGACAATTTAGGAACATGTGCAAGTACACAAAAGAAAAAGGACAAGTCTGTTTATGATTAATTGTGTCAGAGTGAGATCCGGCTGTAAACTGCAGGATGAGGCAAAACTCAAGTTATATTCTTTTCATCTCCTTCCTCTCAGGGACTTGCTCTATTTCCAAAAATGAGTTCTTAAAAAAAGAAAAACTACAGGCTGTACTTTGAAATCAGGTGCAATTATCCTATTAGCAATTGAAATCTTCTTCAAATTAGGAGAGGCTTAATTTAAAGTTCTTAGGTCTAAAGCAATTACATTGACAATTTGCTGGTTACTAGACTACATTTACAGAGGTGGTCAATTCACCGGGCCCGTAAACATAATCTTCAATTCAGCACCATCAGGGAACATCTACTGAAAATCTTGTGCTTAAAAGATTATTTTTGCATCTAATTTAAATAAGGCTTAATAGGAGTCTAAAAATTGCTCTGAGTTCCTTAGCATAGTGACTGGAAATTAAGAAGTTTCTGTTGATAGAAATATCTTTTTCATAAAGATTTTTATTGTCAAATAAAGTTATCTCAAATAAACTAGATGGTTAATAAATGTCACTTGAAGATAATGGCAGGCAATAAGTAAAGGGAGTGGGGACATTATGTTATTGCACATTGAGTTGTTATTTATTCATAAGTTGCTCCTTGTCCCACTTTTCAACTAATTGTAAGGGAAAACACCATAAAATGCATTATATTGTGATATCAGTGACTAATATTGTATTAAAATTTTTGCAGTACCCTTTACAAGACTGTTTGCATATTTTCAAACAGGGATGCCTCATGGTGAAGAAATTTTAATTTAAAGGGGCTCCATATATGAGTAGAAATAGAACATACATCTGTATGAATGCTATTTTCCAAACCAAATCTTACAGGACAATTTCTACCATACCTATAATGCATGTTCTACTTGCAGATTAAAATGAAGCTTCTTAGTGCACTCTGTTTCTGGGTAAGATAGAGTAAGGACTTTCTATCCTGTCAGTCCATCCAAAAGCAACTATGGTGTTGTGACTGAAAGGTCTGCCCCCTCTAAAACTCATGTTGAAACTTGGTGGCTCTGCAGGTGTGGGGAAGCTATTTGAGGGCAGTTAAAATGTAGGCACAAGAGCCAAAATATGAAAGCAACTCAAATGCCCATCAATGGATGGATGCATAGTATACAAAGTATCAATAGAGCCTGAAAATGTAAAATATACACAAAATTCAGCCAAACAGAGAAGGGAAATCTGATACCTGCTGCCCCATGGAAACACCTTGAGAACATTGTGCTAAGTGAAAGAAACCAGTACCAGGGAGACAAAAAACACTGAGTGATTCCATTTACCCAAAGAACCCAAAGTAGCCAAATTCATAGAGATAAAAGTAGAAGGGCTGTTGCCAGGGCTAGGAAGAGAGGAGAACAGAGCATGTTATTTACAGGGAGGAGGGGTGGTTCCATTTTGCAAGATGGGAAGAGTTGGGGAGATAGTGGTGATGATTTCATAACAAAATGGACATAATGTCACTGAATTGTGTGTAGACAGGGTCAAGATGGAATAGTGGAATGTATCATGTGTTCCAAATAGTTGTGGGTTGATGTTGTAACCCCCATCACCTTGGACTGTGACTGCATTTCAGCTAGGACCTTTAAAGAGGGAATTGAGGCTCCATGAGGCCATGGGTGTGGGGCTCCATCCCAGTACAAATGGTGGCTATAGAAGAAGGAGGATGGTACAGTGGGGATGTGCACCTAGAGAAAAGGCCTTGTGATGACACAGCAAGAAGATGGCTACTGGCATCAGAGAGGCCTCTAGAGAAACCAAACCCATAGCTACCTTAATCTTGGACTTCAAGCTTCCAGCACTGTGAGAAAATTAATTTTTGTTGTTGAGGCCAAGCAATCTTTGGACATGGGCAATGACACCCCTAGCAGAGAGATACAAAAGTTATGTTTTAAGTCATGTGTATCTTACCACAAAATGTTTAAAGTGTAAATAGTATCTACAGGTAGATTAGGGAAGACTTTGTTTCACATGGAGCTCAGAAAATCTTGACAATAAATCACCATCAATAAGGACCGAGTGTGTCCCTGGAAGAATTCTTCCAGTTCTGGCTCAAGGGAGCAGAAATGGGAGCATCTTACTTCAGACAGAGTAGGGGAAATTCCTGTATTCTTTATCTCTTCCTCTTGGGCCCCAGCCCACCAAGTCCAGGGATGACCAGGCAGCTAGAGCAGCACAGGGTCCCATGAAGGGGACTGCTCCTGTCTGACAGGAGGAGCTGTGGTCTCAAGGGTTGGAGAAGTCATTGCTGCTTCTTTCCTTCTGACTGTCTTTCCACAGCCAGATGCAGGTGTAGACAAGACAGAGCAGAGAATGGATGCCCTGGTGTTTTGACAGGGAGATGGAAAAGGACTCCAGAGAACCTGAACATACTAGTAAGGGAGCCAAGAGGGAAGAACGTGGAGAAGCAATGTCTTAAACATGCTCATGGCGTTCAGCCCCAAGTAAGCAGGCCTGTATTTGACCCTAAAGAACAGGCACAGACCTTGAGATATTAATTACTTAATATACATGACTTAGGTCCCAAAACAAATGCTTTGTAGTATACACACAAGACAGTCCAGCAAGGGCTTAGAAGAAGAAAACTGACATGAAAGCCACGTGGACAGAGAGTAGTATGTGGATATCTCTATGGATGGTCCAGTGGACAAGAGTAGAGAAGGCTCACTGAACTTGTCAAATTAACTCAACCAGGTTGCTCATTAGCCAAAACAAAAATATCAGCATTCTCCATAGGATTCATGCAACACCCGGAATCCATCAACATGATATTCAAAATGTCTAGATTATAACCCACTGTTATGTTGCATATGAAAAATATCAAAACCCTGAAGAGGAGACAATAAACAAATGCTAATGGTGACAGGACACAGGTGTTGGAATTATGTTCCAAAGGCTTTAAATGGCCAGAATAAAAGTGCTGTAATAGCTAAAGGTGGGCTTTTACAAACAAATGGAAAGAAGGAAAGTTTTGGCATGGAAAGTTTTGGCACAGATGATATAAGGAGGAACCACATTGAAAATTTAGAATTGAAAAACCAGAATAAGAGAAAAAGAATCACTAGTGTTCTCAATAGCTCAATAGTTTACTAGAATATAAAGGACAAAGAATCCTTGATATTTATGATAAATCAATAGAAATGACCCAACCAGAATAATAGAGGAAAACAAGAGTTTTCAAGCAATGAACTGAACCTCAGGGACCTATGGGACCACTTCAAAGAGTTATCATTGGAATTGCATAGTGCAGAAAGCCCCATGAATCTGGAAAAGGAAAAAAAAAAACTCCTCTACAGTCTCTAAAAGGAACACAGCCTTTCCTAATAGCTTCATTTCAGCCCAGTGAAACTGAATTTTGACATTTTATTTCCCAAACTATGCAATAATAAATTTATGTTGTTTTAACTTTCAAGTTGTGGTGATTTGTTATAGCAGCTTTCAGAAACTCATATAGCTGCCTGTCGTATGATTCTACTTATATGACATTTCTTTTTATGACACAACTATATGGATAGAGAGTAGACCCAGTGGATGCCAAGAATTGGAATTGGAGTATGTGATTACAAAGTAATTACACCAGGGATGTTTCTTAGAGTTGGAACAATTGTGTATCTGCAGGATGATAAATATGACATGTACTTATCTACATTAAAATTCATAGAATTATTTATTTATGAAATGAATTTTTATTGTATGTTAATTTTAAAATTAACATACATAACAAGGAAAACAAGTAACACTAGCTACCTCTTAAATTTTACACATGTTTAAGAACTTATTAAAAAGAATCTAAATGATCATATAGATCCTTTATGTACCTTAACTTTTCAATTATGGAAAAAATAGTGATTCAATTATAGGCTAATTAATGGGATTATTTTTAAATGGAGTCTTTTGAGAGGAATTTGGTTTCACACATATGAGACAGTCCTCTTACCTAAAAGTGTCTGCATTTAAGTAAACAAAGTGGGGAATAAAAAAACAGTTTGGTAATTTGGGAATCTTTTTCTCTAAAATTGAAAAGAAATTAAAAGTTTAAAATTAAAAGGAAAAAATTACTGCAGCTAAAAACACTAGCTGTGGAACAATAGAACAGAAAACTGATCATGTTAAGCAAAATTGTCTCTCCCTCGAATTGAAGAGCAAACCAAAGATTCTTTGCTCCATAATGACCAGATAATACTGAGTAAGTATTGGCAGAAGTATTGGCCACAACAGCAGCTGGTGATTTATAACTTGAGATTGTGTAACTCATGCAATCTGAGCCCAGTGCCCATGCATTTCCTTTCATTTGCATTGTCTCACTTGATATTATTAGATAAAGTCCACTATTTCTAGCATATTCTAGATTATTCACAATCCCATTAATAAAATATTATAACCTGGATGTGAAATGGATATTCAAACATAGCATAACTTCTGTTGATTTTACCCTTGATCAATTTCTCCTAATTCTCTTTTGGGGAGATCATGTTATTCTGGAGAGGTTGACTTGCTCTCTTGAGCTGTGACCTAGGCCAATAGCCACTGTCCATTCCTCTGGTGACATTATTAACACAATGAAAATCATCTAGTGATTAAATGATTCCATCAAATCAGGGACATGCATTTTGTTTGTTGGGACAAAAATGCCCTTTCCTGTTTCTGATAGGAAGGAAGAAATTTTATCTATAAGACTTCCTGACAACTCTTTTGGATTGGGTATAATTTTTATGTGTTCCCAAGTTCATGTATTAGAAGCTTGACCCCCAATATTGGGAGAGCAGTGGAATTTTTAAGAGGCGGGGCTTAATACAGGATAATCAGATCATTAAGAGTGCTGTTCTTCCAAGGGATTAATGTATATCAGCTTCTCTTTCTTCAGTTCAAAGATCCAGTACAGAATCAAATGTTGTATTTGGTTGTAATGTCTATTTTGTCCCTTTTTTCTGCAATACTTCCTTTGTCTTTTGCCCTTCTTGCCAATGACATTTTTGAAAAGTGTAGGCCGATTATTTTGCAAAAGGATCCTCAATATATTTACCTACTGCTTCCTTATATTTGGATTTGCATCATACATCTCCACCAAGAATACCATAGAAACAATTCTCTCAGTATATCACATCAGTACACATATGATGTCAATCTGTTTGGTTACTTATGAAATTAACCACTTGCACAAGATGGCAACTATTAGTTTGTAGTGAAGAAAATTAATCCCATCTTAATATTACTCAGTATCTAGTAAGGATATTCTTTTAAAATTCACACACTAATTTTGGCCTCTATTTATTTATACTCGCTGGAAAATTATCACTAGAGTGATTGTCTAATACTGAGTTTCTCATGCCGTCTTTCTTTCTTTATTATTTAAGTTCTAAGAGAGAACTTTGTACCCCCCTCCTCCATTCTCTTAGATTCCTCACATTTATTTTTATCTTTCTGGACTCATGGACTGGTATTTCATCCAATGGGTTATAATTCACTTCTAAGATGATTTATTTTGTTTCACAGTCATCTTAGACTTGGTCTATGTTTGTCCTTTGGAGCTGAGTCGATGCCATGGTACGTTTTTCATCTGGCATAAAATGATCTATGTTCCTTTTCTGTGTTCCATGGTCCAGTCCAGTATGTGCCAGTACTCTTTGCACAAAGTACTCAAGATCCACCCATGCTATATATGGCATGTGTCAATTCTCATTTATTTCCACAGCTGCTCGGTACTTTACTATGTGATCCATTTGTTTCGGGATTGCTGCTATATCACATTCCTACCAGCTTGGTGGCTTTGAACCGCATATTTACTGGTGTATAGTCTGTGAGCTAGAACCCCAACATAGGTTTCACCTGGCTAAAATCTAAGTTTTGGCAGGCTGGGTTCCTTTCTGCAGACTTAGGGATTGGATCTCTTTTCTCACTCCCCACTTTATCCCCTCAAGAGTCTGCATATGCTCTTTGGCTCTTGGTCTTCTTCCATCTTCAAAGCCAACAAAAGCAGATAGGTCCCCATTGAATCACTCTGAGTCTTCTGAGTCTCTGGTGTCTTTTTGTTTTTCAATTTTGAGGCCTCTTTTGATTACACTGGGCCCACTCTTATCTTCAGAATAAGGTCATCCCCCTCTGGATGCCTTCAACTTTACTGCATAAGGTAGCACGGTCACAAGATCCAGGTATTAGGAACTGTGGTTTTTTGGAGGGCTGTAATTCTGCCTACCATATTCAAATGCAGCACATTGGCTCATCCACTCATCAGGGGATGGAAATTGGTCCTGCTTCCACATTTTTGGATATTATGCATTATACATTTTTATATTTCACATATATATGCTCCAATTTTTCTAGCATGTATCACATGTAATAGCTGGGTAATACACTAACTTTGTATCTAACTTTTTGAAAACTTCCATTTCTCCAAAGTCATAATTATTTTATCTTTGCAACAGCAAATTTTGAGGCTTCCAGTTTCTCTACATCCTCATCAACATTTACTAATTCCTTTCTCTTTCATTGAAGCAATCCTTTATTATTATTATTATTATTATTATTTATTGTCTAAATGGTAACTCCCTCCCTATTTTGCATGTAATTCAGAATTTATTGGAAAATGGTTTTCTTGTGGACAGCATAAAAACACATCTTGCATTTTCTGTGTACGAGCGCGCACGTGTGTGTGTGTGTGTGTGTGTGTGTGTGTGTGTGTGTGTGATAATATATATTTTTGAATGCCAAGCTTTAAAAAGCATAGAACACTTCATGAATTTGCATGTCATTCTTGCTCAGGGGCCGTGCT